>NC_138373.1:11856364-11928864 GCF_054177405.1 Leptonychotes weddellii | reverse complement strand
CAAATGCCTCTTGCCTTCCATTCTTCAGGGACATGGAGTTGACTGGAAATACATGCCCAGATTGCTCACATGAACATTCCACTCCTGTCAGGCCCACTGTTGATTATCCCTCATAGGACGAGGTCACTAATTGTATGTTCATCTCTACACAGGCTTCGCTGGTGCTTTGATTAAACAGTCTCTCCTTATTTGGTCCTTAGAAAAGCATCACAAGTGGTTCACAGCCTCTGGACCCGTTACTGTACACAAAGGTCCACTGAACTTAAGTTTTAGGGAATGCTGGGGGAAAGGGAAAGCAACGTGCGCTAGCGGAATACAAGGTAGGGGTTGTCTCTGTTAACTGCTTTATGCTATCTTATTTAATCTTTACTTTAACCCTACAAGGTAAACAATATTCTTCTTTTATTAACAAACATGGAAACATTTTAGGAATGTTACTTAATTCCTTCAGATTCAAATCTAGGAGAATATAATGGAAGACTCTGTGTTCTTTTCACTTGAAAAGCACTGTGTGAGAAAAAATGTTTTAAAAAATTGTAGACTATGAACAATTATATGCCAAATAATTAGATACCCTAGAAGAAAAGGATAAATTTCTAAAAACATATAAATTACCAAGACTGACTCATGAAGGGACAGAAAATCTGGAAAAAAAAAAACCAAAAAACAATAAAAAGCAAGGAACTTGAATCAGTAATCAAAGATCTCCCAACAAATAAAAGCACAGGGCCACATGGCTTTGCTGGTGAGTTCTACCAAACATTTATTTATTATTTTTTAAAGATTTTATTTATTTGACAGAGAGAGACACACTGAGAGAGGGAACACAAGCAGGGGGAGTAGGAGAGGGAGAAGCAGGCTTCCAGCTGAGCAAGGAGCCTGACATGGGGCTCGATCCCAGGACCCTGGGATCATGACCTGAGCCGAAGGCAGACGCTTAATGACTGAGGCACCCAGGCGCCCCATCTACCAAACATTTAAAGAAGAATTAATATCAATCCTTCTCAAACTCTGCCAAAAGTTGAAAACTCATTTTACAAGGCAGGTATTACCTCTGACATCAAAGCCTCACAAAGGCATTAAAAGAAAAGAATATTATGGACCAATATCCTTGATGAATATGGATGCAAAAATCCTCAACAAAATACTTAAATTCCACAGCATATTAAATGGATCATACAACGTGGTCAAGTGGGATATATCCCTGGGGTGCAAGGATGGTTCCATATAGGCAGCTTAATAAATGTGACACACCACAGTAACAGAATGAAAGATAAAAATCATATGATCTTCTCAACAGATGCACAAAAAACATTTAACAAAATTCAATATCCTTCCATGAAAACCCTCAATATAAATTAGGCATAGAAGGAAATACCTCATCGTAATAAAGTCCATATATGACAAGCCCCCAGTTCACATCATACTCTATGGTGAAAAGATAAAACCTTTCCTCTAAGATCGGGAAAAAGACAAGAATGCCCACTCTTACCACTCCTGTTGAGCATAGTACTGGAAGGCCTAACCAGAGCAATAAGGCAAGAAAAAAAAATGCATCCAAAGTAGAAAGAAGTAAAATTATCTCTGTTTGCAGATGACATGATTTTATATAGAGAAAACCCTAAACACCCCACCCAAAAAACTGTTAGAACTAATAATGGATTCGGTAAAGTTGCAGGATTAAAAAATCAACATACAAAAATCAGTTGCATTTCTACACACTCACAACGAACTATCTGAAAGAGAACTTAAGAAAGCAATATGATTTATAACAGCATCAAAACAACAAATTACTTAGAAACAAATTCACTTCACCAAGGAAGTGAGAGACTGTATACTTATATAAACTATATAACATTGATGAAAAAACTGAAGACACAAATAAATGGAAAGATATCCTATGTTCTTGGACTGGAAGAATTAATACTGTGAAAATGTCCATCCTACACAAAGTAATCTATAGATTCAGTGCAATCACTATCAAGATTCCAATGGCATTTTTCACAGAAATAGAAAAAGCAATCCTAAAATTTGAATGGAACCCCAAAAGACATTAAAGCCATCTTGAGAAAGAAGAACAAAGCTGGAGGCATCATACTTCCTGATTCAAACTATTTTACAAAACTACAGTAATCAAAATACTATCAGTGGAACAGAAGAGAGTCCAGAAATAAGCCCACTCATAAACAGTCAAATAATTTTTGACAAGGATGTCAAGAACACACAACAGAGAAAGGATAATCATTTCAATAATTGGTGTTGGGAAAACCTGGATATTGATATACAAAAGAATGAAACTGGACCCTTGTCTTACCACTAAAAACATTAACTTGAAATTGATTAAACTCTTAAATGTAAGATCTGAAACTATAAACTCCTAGAAGAAAAGAGAGAAAAAGCTTGACATTGGTCTTGTCTGTGATTTCTCAGATAAGCTACCAAAGCACAAACAACAAAAGCTAAAATAAATGAGACTATATCAACCTAAAAAACCTTCTGTGCAGTAAAGAAAATAATAAATTTAAAACAGAACCTAGAAAATGAGAGAAAATATTTGCAAACCATATTATCTGATTAGGCATTAATATCCAAATTATATAAAGGACTCATACAACTCAATAGCGCAAAAAAAGGAAAAAAAAAAAAGCAAATAATCTGATTACAAAATGGGAAAAGGACCTGAAGAGACATATAAGACATATAAATGGCCAACAGGTACATAAAAAGGTGCTCAACATCACTAATCACCAGGGAAATGCAAATCAAAACCACAATATGATATCACTTCACAGCTGTTAGGATGGGTATTAATAAAAAAGAAGAGATAAACATTGGCAAGGATGTGGAGAAAAGGGAACTATTATACACTGTTGGTGGAAATGTGAATTGGTACAGCCATTATGGAAAACAGTATGGAGGTTCCTCAAAAAAATTATAAATAGAACTAATATGATCCAGCTCTTCTACTTCTGGGTATATAACTGAAGGAAATAAAATCAGTATCTCAAAGAGATATCTGTACTGTCATGTTCATTTCAGCATTATTCATAGTAGACAAGACATGGAAACAATCTAAATGTCCTTGACAGAAAATTGGATAAAGAAACTGTGATATCTATCTATCTTCTATCTATCTATCTATCTATCTATCTATCTATCTATCTATCTATCGGAATACTATTAAGCTACAAAAAAGAGGGAAATCCTGTCACTTGTGACAACATGGATGAATTTGGAGGAAATTATGCTAAGTGAAATAAGCCACACACAGAAAGACAAATACTGTATGGTATCACTTAGATATGGAATATAAAAGGAAAAAAAAAAGCGAATTTCATAGAAACAGAGAATAGAATGATAGCTGCCAGGAGTTGGGGAGAGGTGGAAACAGAAGACGTAGGTCAAAGGGTACAAACTTTCAGCTTGAAGAAAAATAGGTTCTGAGAACCTAAGGCATGGCATGGCGACCATAGTTAATAATATGGTATCGTGTGCTAGGAAGCTGCTGAGGGTAGATCTTAAACATTCTCACCACACACACACACGCTAAGAGTTAACTATGTCAGTTGATGTATGTGTTAATAATTTTGATTTTGGTCATCCTTCCACAATGTGTTTGTTTATCAAGTTGTATATTTGAGATATATACAATTAGATCTGTCAATTATTCATTAATAAGGTTGGGGGAGAATTAAAGAATTGTATATAGGTTACTCTAAAAAGGAATGAAGGGGAGGCATGGAGAAGAAAACACCGTAGGTTCCTACCCAAGACAACCTTTACTTTTGCATCATCTCTCGATTGCCACCCCCACCCAAGCACATTACATTTCCTGCAGTAAACCCAGGATCTTTGTAAAAACGGAAAGGAAGAAGCACTGATCCACTTTTGTTGTCTTCTCTGACTCCCAACCTGTTTTCATGTAGCTGCTGGCCCCCGAGGACTTTTTCACCAAGGTTTGTATACAGGCTGGCTTGCCCCAGAGCCATGTCTGACTCCAATCTAGACCTCATTTCTTGCTCTGCTTCAGCAATCATTCACCAATACCTCCTCTGTTTCAGGATGGAGAAATGAGTAAGACACACGTGCTACTTGTCTAGGATAATTTATACTCTATATATAGGGTCAGATAGTCAGTTTCAGACATCTGTAACATTCATAATTACCTAAATGTGCAAGGCTGTTTGAAGATGAGCAAAGATTTGATCTTCACACGTGCGGAACCTCTGCTAGGAACAGGACTCCCTAGACACGTTGGTTCATGAAGGCTGAGGAGCCTGCGGGTGAGATTCTCCTGCTCTCCTCTTAACTACCCAGGACTGGCAGCAGTGCCAGAGGGGGCTGGGCTGCGGCCTGGACATGTTATGTTATGTTTAAAAATTATACACAAAGCTGTACCTGCACAGTAGTCAAGATGCAAAGGAAACATTTGGTGGGCTGCCATAATGATTTCAAACATCCACTAACAGCATGAAGATATAGTAAGAGGCTCACTTTCTTTTATAATGGCCCATTTTTTTTTTTTTTTTTTTTAAGTAGGCTCTACTCCCAGGGTGGGGCTTGAACTCATGACCCTGAGATTGAGAGTCATGTGCTCTACCAGCTCAAGCTAGCCAGGTGCCCCATAATGGTCCTATTTTTAAGAAGTCATGTCTACCAAAGCTTTTGGCCATGTTACCCAGCTTCATTATTCAGAATAGTATTATTCTCTATATGCATAAATCATCTTAGATTCCTTGCTCGCAAAGATCCTTGAAAAGGATTAACTTACTAACTGAAAGGAGTTACTCAAAAATAGTTAACTTGCTCTCATGTTATTAATCTAGGCATCCTTTACCTTCCCTGAAATGTCTTGAAGCTAAATATAAGAACATATGACTAGAAGAACTTCTACATTTGTCCACTCCCAGACAAGGGAGTACTCTACAAGGGAGCAGACAAGAAGAGTCTGGTAGGGATACCAAGGGACAGTTTTCAGAAGGCCCAAACTGTCCCCTTGGATATAAACATCAAAGGAAAGAGATTAATCTTGTTCATCAATAACCCTTGGCAGTGCTGCTGTTTTGTCCTCTGTGTTCCCCGATGTCACTTTACTCATGCCTCAGCTTAGTGCCTACCATGTTGTTTGTAGTTACCTGTCCCTATAACCTATTCCCCCCCCCCCAAGGACTGTGAGCACATAATAGACCCCCAATGACTGTTATTGACTGAGTGTTGGTGTCAACTGTTGATAGGAAAATTTCTTTTTTTTTAGGTATTTTTTTAAAATTTTATTTTATTATGTTATGTTAGTCACCATACATTACATCATTAGTTTTTGATGTAGTGTTCCATGATTCATTATTTGCGTATTAACACCCAGTGCTCCATTCAATACATGCCCTCCTTAGGAAAATATTTCTGACTCTAATTATATTTACTAGCTATAGTATTTTTGGTCTAATGAGTTTTACAAGCTACGTGTTGTATTGAAAAAAATCTCTTATTAGTATGATGTGTTTTTCAATGTGTCCAGGCAAATTTCCACATTCTAGTATTACAGGACTTGGTAAGCAATGTGTGTTTACCTAGGCTGTGCCCTTTTACTATAGCCTTTGTGTGGACATTATCCTTTTGCTATATTCTAAGTGCTTGTTTCCAGATTAAAATCCATATTTGATAGTAATCCTTCGGTGGATCATTTTAGTTACCTTTCTTGAAACTTGCTCTGTTAGGATTTTCTTGAGACTTGATGGGTGAGTTGTACATCCGTAATGTACTAGAAATAGTAAAGGCTGGCCTGAGAGGCCATGGGTATACATCATCTATTATGACGTATTATTTAGCAGAACCCCATTTTGTTCAGGGCAATGATATATGTAATAAAAAGTAATTGATTTCCTTTGTATGCAGAGGTAACCATTTGATATAATTCTGGCCAATGATGCTGTCATTGGAAGTCTCTGGAGAGAGTGTCCCTTCCTGAAGAAAAAGGAAAAGTCTCCTAAGAGAGAGCCTTTTGTTCTTCCCAGATTCAGAATGTGAGACCTGAAGCTGCAAAGAGCCATTTTATGACTATGAGGCAACACACACAAAGATCACTTTCTGCACGGGGCGAATGGAAGAGCGGGAACATGGTGGCGCATGGGTGCCCCGTGGCCTCGCTGAGCTGCAGTCTCACCTCAGACCTCTCATTCCACAACAAACCAACCACTGCACTGTTGCTTTCAGCCAAAAGTTAACCCAATTAATACACCAGATGATGGGTAAAAATAATTAAATATACACAAAAACCAATTCTAAGTTTCCCTGAAATATACTTGAAAGAGTAAAGGACAAGAGGTAAAAGACATTCACCCACATCCCAAACAAGAGGAAGAGAACTGCTTCATAAAACTTCTCATGTCCTGAAGTAGATCTACTTAAAACACATTCAACTTTCCCCCCCGTGCATGAGTCGGAGAGAAGATCCCTGAGTTGCTTGCATTGGAGTTTGATTTCCCAGTTGGATCAACCTTTGAATTTCCTTTAAGAATAAATGGATAATTTATGAAAAGTGTACTGAATGGAAGGTCTACAGAAGGTCCTAAACCCCTTCCCAACCACTAGTCAATATTTCCATTAGTATAATGTGTGCAAAATAACACCTGTCCTGGCTTTAGAAATTTTAATACAACTTACTAGCTCAGAATCAAAGGCTGAGGCCGTTCTGATTTAACAGTTGTGTTTTTCCTAAATTAGGCTTTACTCTCTCTCCCATTAAATGCTGATCAGGACAAAATGGCTCCCCATGCAATGACTGCTCTCCCAAAGCAACAACAACCGACATGCCTCGTGGAAGACATTGTGGAAATTAGCATGGTTTGTGTGCAAGCCTACACACTCGTATGAGCCCACACGCACACACACCAGAGATAAATCTTGGGAATTTTTGTATATACAAATGTCCACAAACTGACAAATATTTCTCCACAGTGATAATCTACGTTCTTTTTTTTTTTTTTAATTTTTTTTAAAATTTATTTATTTGACAGAGAGAGACATAGTGAGAGCAGGAACACAAGCAGGGGGAGTGGCAGGCAGAGGGAGAAGCAGGCTTCCCGCGGAGCAGGGAGCCCGATGCGGGGCTCGATCCCAGGACCCTGGGATCATGGCCTGAGCCGAAGGCAGACGCTTAACCGACTGAGCCACCCAGGCGCCCCGTGATAATCTACGTTCTTATCCCTGCCCATATAGGCCTGACCAGGTGTAAGTCATTTGCAGACTTATGCATTACTATACATATATACACACATGGACACCAAGTGATAACAGACAAGTACACGTATCGAGTACACGTAATACTCCTGACTTGTATGTGTGTGTGTATCAACATCCTTAGGTATAGCAAGTGATCAACCTTCCTCTAGACTTATAACGAGACTGTACATAGAGAGTGATATGCTGGTATACTTAGATACTTAGGAATAAGTTTTCTCTCTTTTTCAGAGGTGAGAGTATTCATGCAGACACACACACACACACACACACACACACACACACACACACACACACACACACACACACACACACCCCCCCCCCCCCAAGGGTAAATCCAGACCTCAGACGTTTTCTTTGGTACTTTTGCTGCAGTCCCAAGCAGTGCCATAAGGTGATTAGAACCGTAGCCAAGCTGAAACCTTCAGGCTGTGCACACCACTGTTTTCAAATCTGTTCTTTCATGTGACCTGTCAGTTGAGATTACTTCTACAACATGGTCAGAACCAACCTGGGTGGATTTATAATGCCTCGCATTGCTACTGGCATATTTCTGAGAATCATCTAGAGACAGCAGATAATTCTCTTTAGGTTGCAGGGATTGCTAATTCTTAGGCTTCTGAGGGCACATATCTAGATAGGAAGGCTGCAGAGCACGAAGCATGGCTGATGTAACAAGCGCGGGGTGCAGAGGAAGCTCACGGCAAGGTGTGTGGGAAGAGCTTCCTCTCTCAATCCTACATGGCTCCTAGCTAGCTTCTCTCCCCGTTCCCTGGGTTTAATAGTAGCTATTTCCACTCATTACTATGCGCAAGAAGCCTCCTGCTGACTGGGGAGAGGGGCAAGTAATGTGGAGCTGTATTCTGTCAGCAAAACTGTGATGACTGTCAGTGATTGCACCCTGAGCACCCAGAAGGCACCGGGCGCTGTAAGCACTAGATGGACAAGGGGTTAAGTGGGTCCTTTCCTGTTCCCTCGGCCTTCTTTAGACCTTCCTATCTCCCTCTATTCCTTATTTCTTTTGACCTTTCCCATAGTTTGTCCTGCTACAGGGAGAGCACAGGAAGGGCATGCACACTGCCACCACTGAAGGCCTCCGCTGTGGTTTTAATCATCGGATTCTCATCTTCATCCCGTGGTTCTCACTGAGCCCACCCCATGGGTCATTCTCTCAGCTGCCAGTGTGATCACCACCCCACCTGCCCCTTCCTTCCCAATGCTATGGATTTGAAAGGCGGGGGGCTACTTAAATGCTATTTTTGTTTTCCAGCCACTGTATTCTTTATATTTTAAAATTTCATGCATCTTTGTAGGAAAAAAAAAATCCTCCAGATACCGCTGAACAATCACATTACAAACACGCTGGCATGCAGGCACATACACAGCACAGATGTAGAATTTCAGTAGAGTGCACGGCTTTTATTTGGGGGTGACGCTGAGATCTTTATTTTCCAAGCACCCATTATCTCCTACCTGTCCTTATTATGCTATTTGTAAAAAGAACCAGCAAGAATGATGGGTTCTACTGGCCAGCAAGCGGTAGGAGATGAATCGCTGCAAAGACAGCTACCAAAAAACCCCCCAAAACCAACCAAAACAAACAACCCCCCCCAAAAACAAAAAACCCGTGGGAAAGCATAGGTGGGTAGTACTGTAATTCACAGGAGCGATGAACACAGGTTCTTCCACACTGCATTTGGTTTAAGGCGCAAAGAAGAGGTACTGATTTTCTGATTGCTACTCAAAAATACTCAATTTGTGACCAAATTCCGGCTAATTTGCTGCCAAACCTACTTGTATCTTATGTTATTACCTCCTCACGGAGTCTGGCTCGCAACGTCAGCTTTGCTCCGCATAAAGCTGTTAGGAGCTATAAGTCAGGAGCTATAACTGCGTTTAATCAGTGCCTGGATTCTCCATAACTTACTGATACTTGGCCAGCTCAGTTTTTGGCATATGCAGAAAGTCCTTGATGTCCATAAGGAGAATGACAACTTAACAAATCAGTAGCTTTTGGGTACTTATGGAAAGGTTGAGAACAAGCCAGCTGCTTCCTCTATTGGAGGTGATGCATGGTTAATTTATTTATTTTAGCATACAGTACACAGATGCGGCTGGGTTGTTAATTTTGCTTTGCTACCGAGAGTTACAAGGTATCAGCTATCGGCTGATTTATTTGAAATCCTCCCTGGAACACATCAGAATCTTAATTGTTTCCTGAATTTCTGCAACAGAAGAAGAACTGATGTCACTGGAAAATGCCCCGGGTCCCTGCTGACTGCTACTAACTCCCAGTGACTGATTTCCAATTGATACAGATGAGGCCTGGGAGGCGGTGCACATAGATACACCCACGTGAGCCCAGCAGCCCAGTAATGATGGGAGAGACCAAACATTTCTTTCCACCAACTCATCAAGTACACTGTTCTCAACAGATGTAACCGTCGGGGCCCAACATAGATGCTGGCAGAAACAGATGGTGCCGCGGGGCAGCTCTCTGTTCCCTGCTCCCTGGGTTGGGCTCTGCAAGATGGGGAGAAGGGCTTGTGTGTGCAGTGTGCAGGGGGGTGGGACAGGGCTGTGTTTTCCAGCAGCAGGTAAAATCCATTTGTCACACCAGCTCCAACCGGGTTTTCAGCACAGAAGTTAATATCTGAAACCAATGAGCCATTCTGTCCCACCGCTGCAGGGAAGCGGGGGGACGCCTCTCACTAACTGTGTCCTCTGAGGGACAGAAGAAAGGAAGGGGGTGGTGGGTCAGAGAGCCCTGGCAAGGGAGGGAGGCAGATGAAAACGTAGGCTAGGCTTGGGGTGGCTTGAAAGGCTCTGCTTTTTAATATTGCTTTAAAAACAAGATGGCAGGGGCGCCTGGGTGGCTCAGTTGTTAAGCGTCTGCCTTCGGCTCAGGTCTTCATCTCAGGATCCTGGGATCGAGCCCCGCATAGGGCTCCCTGCTCCATCGGAAGCCTGCTTCTCCCTCACCCATTCCCCCTGCTTATGTTCCTTCTCTCGCTGTGTCTCTCTCTGTCAAATAAATAAATAAAATCTTAAAAAAAACAGGATGGCAGGTGGAGCAGGGGGAAGGGAAAACATGGACACAGTGTCTTCTCTTAAACGCCTCCAGGGCAACGGCCACCACCCGCACCACTAAAATCATCCACACCCATCCCCCCAGCCCCCCAAAAAAAGAGCCAGGAGAAAAACCAGTGTGTTCTTTTTCTGTTCTTAACAGAGTCTCAGCAATCCCATAAAAGCAGCCTCTGCATATTCACTCGGTCTGAAATATGAATACACACAACAGCAGTAAATTTCCACTGCCTCCAACTTGAGCACTGTCAAGCTAGGTGGCACAGAGAGGATTTTTATGAGCAGGCCTTCAGCTGCCAGGATCCCACCTTCATAAAGAAGAGATTTTAGTCCATTCTGTCTATTTATTTTGTGTAGAGAAATCAAGGGCAATAAACCATGAAGAAATTCACTCTACCTTATTCCATTTCACACTTTTGTCAACCACGCTTTATCAAGTATCTGAATGAATTTTTAATATCATGCCACAAAATGCTTTGGTCTTCTATCATATGCTGGGACTCTATCAATCTGATAACACTTGGGAGTTCTGAGAGATACTCCGCACCGAAGGAAACGGCTTTAAAGTTTAGTCATTCTGATGGAATGTAAAAGCTTATATCAGTGACAGGTTGACAGAAAAAGCTGTTTTCCTTTCCATTTCACAGACTTCTACGTATGAACGCCATGAAACATGTCAGGACTTTCTCTGAGTCTATGAAGAGAGAGATGGCATCTGCTCCCAGTGGGAAGCCCTTCTAACCAGTAATACTATAAAATTTCATGATTCTGAATTCTGACTGACATTCAAAAGGGCAGGGAGGAGGTGTTTACTGTATTTTATAGAACAACATCAACTGCTTGTCTTAGCACATAAATATAGTTTTATGGTATACAATGCCACCTCAAGCATCTTTCCTCTCTCTCTCTTGCTCTCTTGTAAAAAAAAAAAAACAACAAAAAAACAACACAATCCGTTTTGTGTTAACCAAAGAGGTTTCTAATTTCCTGCTGCGGGTAGGAGGGAGCTTGTATTTGCATTTTCCCTGAAATACATACATTTCTTGACTCCTTCAGGAAGCTGTGGGCATAAAGGGAGCGGGTTTTCCCCTGGTTCCGCACATACTCCGTAGCTGTGAGAGCAGGACCGACGCTGCAGTGTCCAGCTGGACCTCTGATTCCTACTGCATTTGCCCAGAAGCAGCAGTTACAGAAAGCGCCCATGAAACTCATTTCAGGAGTTTGGGTTATGGTGGTGTTTTCCTTTTTTCCTCTTGTACTGTCTTTGGTAGAAAAGATGATGAACCATACTGCCTTGCACTATACACAACTGTTCATAAATGTGCCAAAGGCGACCAGGGCCTCCCATGTCCTCTGCTTATGGTCAGAGCCCCATAATGAGGGATCTTTAGACTAAAAGGCAGTGGGAACTATAGGCAAGTCATTCCAAGTGTTCAAATATCCCTGCTCTCTATATCTGAACCACACATTAAAAAAAAAAGTTGGGACACCTGGGTGGCTCAGTCGGTTAAGCAGCTGCCTTTGGCTCGGGTCATGGTCCCGGGGTCCTGAGATCGAGCCCCACGTCGTCAGGCTCCCTGCTAAGCGGGGAGCCTGCTTCTCCCTCTCCCTCTGCTGTTTCCCCCGCTTGTGCTCTCTGTCTCTCTCAAAATCTTTTTAAAAAAATTGAAAAAAATGGTGGAAGTACAGCCTGATTTGAAATGGCAACCCACCATCCTTCTAACTCCACTAATTATCCCTGAACATCCCCACCACCCCCAATGGAGGAGTCAGAGTAAGACTAAGGAGCTTTTGGAACAAAAAGAACTGAGTATTTCCTAGGAAAATGTAAGCACTTCATCACCTGGAAGCCAGAGAGATATGGGAAGAATAAAGACCAGATAAGGGAGAAGTTAGCAAATGTAGGAAACTGGAATGCAAGTCAACAATCTCTACTGATGGTGCACTGGGAGGAAGGAAGAAAAGATACAAAAGAAAGAAGACAGAGTCCACCATGCATTCTAAAACCTTTTTACATATCCCAACAGGGGTGACAGAACACCCAAGTGGGCAAAGATTAGTGCCTGGGAGTGAAAAAAATCATGTATTACAATGGTCGTGGCCATTCTAAGTTAATTCCTGGAGAAGTGGAGAAGCCAAACACTTAAACTCAGGCTCTTATCTCCTCTTTAGATAGGACGCCAAGGGATTGCAGTCACCCCTATAAAAGGGTGAGGGTAGAGTGACAAATGACGGCTTTTACACTTGGGGCGTAGGTGTCCGAAACAGGAAAAACACAGGCTGGGATATGGAGTACCTGAGAGAAAGAGAGGGGGAGAGAGAGAGAGAGAGAGAGAGAGAGAGAGAAATCGAGACTGTGTGGAGATTAGGGAGAAAGAGGGTAAGCAGAAGACATGCAAATTCCCTTTTTCTTTAAAAATACGACAACTGCTATCCATGTCACCAAGCTTTCTGGACTCATTCCTGCTTCTTGTTTTTGAACCTGGGTGTGAAGATTTTCAAGCTTTTCCCAAGCAGTTCTTTAAGAATCAGGCCAGTAATCTGACATCTTTGATCTCCTTCCAAAACTTCTCTCTAAACACAAAGGTTGAACCAAAAGGACTGCAGTATCTACACAAACTTAAGAGGAACCAAACCGTCCAGCACATACACAAAGCTATAATGAATTTTGTATCAAAACATTCTGCCAAGCCTTCTTTATTTATTCTTTTGTGGCTCTGCTCAGTTTCTTCAGGAAAGAAGCCCCCACAGGGAGCCAGAGAGATGCCCTCCATCCCTTTCTTCAGTCATTTCTTTTGTGGAGAGAGAGAGAGGAGGAAAATGGATGGGAGCCTCGAAACCCCAGAATCGGGGTATCTTTGGGGCATGTTTATGTCAGAGGATGCTCACTGGCAGGCAGATCCTTGGCCAGAGCAGGCAGACAGACAGATGCCAGGCAGACATACGATGGTCTGGTGAGAGAAAGGCCCCACTGTTTTCCAGTTTGCTTCAACATGATGGGCCAGGGATGGCATTTACATTAGTGATGTCCACTGAGAGCAGTGGTGGGGCTCGGGGTACACGATGGGTGGGGGGACCCTGGCCAACTCTCCTGACACAATTCCAAGTACTGACATGGCTGGTCCGCCTTGTCTCTGCCTGCACTGCGGATGGCAAGAGACTGCAGAGAACGTTTCCTGGTGCTGCGGAAATCCTCACATCCTGCTATCTTTTATTCATCTGTGATCATAGACCCTGCTCAGGGCAATGTTCTGGCAATTCTGCAACTTCAGAGCAGGCGGCTCAGTAAAGTTCCCTTGTAAATAAGGGGTTAGGGCACTTTTCCTGGGAAAGCCTGGTGCCCAGGCCCACCCAAAAAGTCCCATTTGGCACATAAAATGCCTCCAAGGACAGAAGTTATTAACAGTCCTATTTCAACTATACCTAAGCTCCGTCTAGCTATAACATTTCTATGGGAAAAAATATTTGAAATCCAAAGTAGGAATGCCACCGGGAGAAAAGTATTCTGTCTTCAGGTGCACATAGGGCAGTGCATGAGTTTCCTAACCGATGACTGGAGAAAAACCCAGTAATGATTATAACAGTTACCAATTATGGGGGATCAACTACATGCCAAGTCCCCAAAACTCCTCTCAGGAGGTAAATAAGGTTTTCCTCCTTTTACAATTGAAATTGAAGCTCGGAAAGGTCAGATAAATTGCCCAAGGTCATACAGTCAAGAAGTGAGACCGGAGTGTGGCCCAGACCCATCTCCGAGTGACTCTGCAAATGTTGCTCCTCATACACGCAAGGCTCTCTCCCACTAAGTTTACAGCCTCCATATGGAGGAGGGTCCAGTAAAAAGCCCCTCTGGAAAAGCGTGCTATGGTCTACACACCAGAACACTCGGTTCAGTCTCCTCCCCAGTGACCCAGGAGCTGTGTAACCTTGATGCTTCAGCTTCCTTACTCAGAAAAGGAGAGGAGTTCCCAGGCTATTCTGAAATGAAGTAGAAAGTTTTAGGTGTCTAGGTCCGGTTTACAGCGCACTGTGATGTGTCAGCCTCAGCAAGCCCCCTGAGACAGCTGACCCCCGTTCTGTCCATGCAGCTTCGGTCACAGCAGCGTCCTGCTCATGTCAGGAGTGGCCGGTCTCTCTGATGGCCCCGTCAGGGACCGCGGCTTCACAGCATCAGAAATAGCATCTCTTCCTAATTCTCTACTTCCTGAGTTGATACAAATGTCCTTCCTCTCTACTGTTGTTCACTCAATTTGCTTTCCTTTAGTTAAGATGTGCCAATTGCTGGGCACCCTGGAGGTGCCTCCAAAACACAACATCCTATTTTCACAGCAGGAGATCACAAAATATAGGCAGAATGTCTGGAACTTTGAGGGGAGCAAGGACCCCAAAATACTATAATGATTTATAATACCTTATATTCCACTGTGCCAGGCCAAAAATGTGTACAGAAGGGTTAGGAGTTGATCAGAAACCCGGGGGGTGGGGTGGGGAAGGAATGCGGTGGGGACGGTGTAACAGTAAAAACCTGTCAGTCTCTTTGTCTGGTACGTTAGCTCAAAGACACTGGGCTGTGGAAAGTGAATTTTAAAATGTGTGTTTCTTTGGAGCACTGACCCTTTTATGTGAATGTGCTGCATGCCCCTGGGGGGGCAGAATGATGTTGGGAGCGTTCCTGGAGGAGTCAGAGCCCTGCCCTCCTGCTGCCAGGAGGCTCCTGTCTTTCCCGGCCTTTGCCTTCACGCCGTGGCTTCGAGCTCTCAGGGCGCAGGTAGAGAGCAGGCTCCCTGGCCTCTCCAACCAGCCCTTCCTTCTCTGGTCCTCCAGCTGCTTGTGACCACCACACGGAAGCACTCTCTCTGGACCCCTTTCCTTTCCTCTCTCCTCTGTCCCCTGGCCACCGCTGTGGTGTGGCCTTTCACACGGTCTCTATCCTACCTCCTGTTCCCCAGGTCCAGACCCGACTTTCCCTACCGACAGAGGTGCCCCACGTCCCGCTGTGGGCCCCAGCTCTGTCCTTCCAAACTCAGCGCGCCCCCCTTTCCCCCATCGGCTCTTTTTCACAGAGACAGAAACAGAGATCACCTGGAGGTTTCTTCCCTCAAACTACACATGCATGCTTCCCCAAGAGGTACTGATGTGCCCCCCCTCCCCCGCCTATGCCTCAGGGGGCTTGTGGGAGGGAGGAAGGTGTGCAAGGTGAGGACAGAAGGGGGAGCAGGTGTGTGTCATCTGAATAAGGTCCCCAGGGGATTCTGTTACCTCTCCCCTCACACCTTGGAGAACTGCTTCTCTAAACCTTGGCATTATCTGTTAAGTCCCATTTCTCTCTCACATTCCTCATCAAATTGGTAACCCAGTCCTTGCTGACTGCCTCTCAAAAATACCTCCCGTATCTGATTCCGCCTTTCCATTCCCACAGCCCCCAACCTCATTATCTCCTGCCGGGATTGTTGCTGCAATTGCTTGCTAGCAGGTCTCTGAACCTCCAGGCTCTCTCGGCTCCAATCCATCTTGCACACTGCTGCCAGATTAACCTTCTAAAGCAGTGGTTTCTAAACTTTGGTGTGCATTAGAATCACCTGGGGAGCTTGTTAAAAATACAGATGTCTTGATCCCAACCTATAGATTAGGATTGAGCAGGTCTGGGCGGGGCTCAAGGTATATGTATTTTTTAACAAGCTCCCAGGTGATTCACTTGCAGTTGAGGCTTGAGAATCTCTGGCACGTCTCTCACCAGGGTGCTCCCTTCAAAAAAAGAAGTTTCAATGACTCTGCACTGCCTACCAATCACCTGCAATCTTCATGGTTCTTGGCACGGTCATGTACTTTCCAGCGTCTGGTCCCACTCTACCTCAGTATGAACCCTATGCTGAATCTTGACTGCTCATATCTTTCCATGCATGCTTTTTACTTCCTCGTTGTTTCCTGTGCCTTGGATGTTCTGCCCTCCATCAAACACTGTGACAAGCTGGAGTTGGGGGACATTGTGGGCAGAAGGATCACATGATTGGGTATAATGCACCATCCTTGGTAGTGCAACCATCTTGGAATGAGGATCCGAGCCACAAAGGATACCTACGCTTTGCGACAATCTTAGACATGCTCGATTATTTATTCTACAAGATGATCTTAGGAGGTACTAAGTTGTTTAACAACACAGAGAGCGTGGCTGGTATTCACACTCAGGCTCATCTGAGTCTAAATACAGAGTTCTTTCAACTACATCATATTAGCTTTCATTGCTTAACGCTGATGCAAGGATCCACCCTTTGTCATGGTTGTTTTTCCAACTATGAAGATGAATCAGTGTTGTGTTCCTCACATGGTAGCTCTTGTGGCCAAAAGCTCATTTTGCCCACTGGATGCTGAAAGTTAGTACTGCTCATAGGAATGAAAGAAAATTCTAGAAGCTCTCTTAATCAACTTCCATTTGGCTTATTCCCTGGAGTAACCAATTCTTTGTTATGCTCTTATATGGCTTCCTGAATGCCCCACAACACACTAAATCTTTGCCTCTGATTGGCTAATCTCCAGTCCACCCACTATAGCTGAACTGCAAGCTTACCAATACTCAGCTGTTATCAGTCCCAAATCTGTGTATGCCAGTTTTGCTGGGTATTGCAGTTCCATAGTTTAATCAACGATTATCTGCACTGATGAAACAGGAATATAGAAAGAGAATTGTTGCTTCTCTAAAATCCAAGAAGAATGAGAAACACCCACTAAAGGCAGACGACAAAGACGGACTGCTAGTCACTCAGCAGTTACTGTGGACAAGGCCACTGTGAAGGGTTGGCAAGAGGAAATAAGCCCTAAAAGCTAGAAGGATTCCACACTTCACAAATGTCCCAGGTCTCCCTACTTAACTGAAACAGAGATTACAGAGGAGGCACCGGGGATGTGAATTACGCACAGAAGATGGAGCAGAACTCCAACAAGCAAAAGAAAGGCCTTGGCCGTCTACATAGAATGGCCTAAGATCGAAAACCAATTTAACTCGCCACATTAACAAACCAAAGACCTGTATGATTATCTATGAAAAACCTATAGTTAGCAACGTACTTATGGCAAAAGACTGTATGCTTTCAGCCTAGGATCAGGAACAAGACAGGAATGGCCACTCTCACGTCTATTCAACACTGTTTCAGAGGCTCTAATAGTGCAGTCAGCAAGGAAAAGAAATAAAGGCATCCAGATTGGAAAGAAAGAGGTAAATTGGCTTTATTTGTAGACATAATAACCATCTTTGTAGAAAAATCAAATGCAATCCATACAACAACTACTAGGACTAGTAAGTGAATTTAGCCAAACTGCAAAATATACAATTATATATTATACTGTAATTGTTACTCATAATTGCCAATCAATATATAAAATCAATTGTACTAATCAATTATAATAGCAACAATTAGAACCTGAATTGAAATTTTAAAAATTTTATCAATTACAATAGCATTAAAAATATGAAATATCTAGATATAATTCTGACAAAAGACGTGGAAGACCTGGTCACCGAAAAATATAAAATATTGCTAAGAGAAATTAAAGAAAATCTAAATAAATGGAAAAATACTTTGTGGGCTAATACATGCAACAATGTGGATAAGTCTCAAAATAAGTATGCAGAATGAAAGAAGACAAAAAATACATCCTATATGATTACAGTTCTAGAATACTCTAAGCATATAAAGTAATCTGTAGGGACAGAAAAGCACATCAGTAGCTGCTTTTGGTGGGGAGGGAGGTGTAGGAAGGAGTAGGAAGAAGGGACCACGAAGAGGCACAAGGAAACTTTGGGGTGATATATGGTCACTATCAGGGTTACATTGGTGGTGTCACGGATGGATACATCTATCAAAACTTACCAAACTGTGTACTTTAAATATGTGTAGTTTATTTCGTGTCAGTTACAGCAGAGTAAAGCTGTTTTAAAAAAATCAAATGTTGGGGTGCCTGGGTGGCTCAGTCGGTTAAGCGTCTGCCTTCGGCTCAGGTCATGATCCCAGAGTCCTGGGATCGAGTCCTGCATCAGGCTCCCGGCTCACTGCGGCGCCAGCTTCTCCCTCTCCCTCTGCCTGCCGCTCCCCGGCTTGTGCTTTCTCTCTCTCTCTCTCTGACAAATAAATAAAATCTTTTAAAAAAATTCAAATGTTGATAGCATTTTCCTTTTTAAATGACTTCTTTCTTTAAATAGCTTTCTCGATTAACTAACTACATACTCGAATGTGTCGGAGGGCTCTCCCCGTTTGTGTAACAAAAGCGGCCCCTAATGTAAACAATCATCATTTAGAGCTAAAACAAACCTCAGGATTATCTAATATGATGTACAGATTAAAACACTGAGGTTGAAGAGAATTAAGTGAGGTTCCTGGGTCCAAACAACTGGTTAAAGGGCAGAGTTGCATACGCATTCCTGGCTACTCTGACCTCAGAAAACTGCCTGAACCTGTCATCTGTGTTCACCTACAAAACTGCCAAACATGGATGGTTCTGGAAACGTTCCTCAATTACAAAGCTGTTAATTAAAATTCCATGGTAGCTGGCTGTTGGGGCCACATGAAAGCCTAAAGCTCATCCAAGAGACCAGGGGAACAAATCTTAGCATACTTGGTTCAATCGCACACTCTGGTCCACAAACATGGGATCCATCTATTTCTTTCCTTGACTAGTAGGATGAGCGACTAGTGATGATAGATTCTGATTCATTCTCAAAATGGGTAGAGAAGCTGGCAAGAAGGAAGGAATGCAGCACAGGCTTTGAAGATAAATAGATTTGGGATTATCTCAGTTTTTATTTTTTTTTTCAGTTAAAATCTGGGTGAATTTGGGCTAAGATAACCTCTCTTCTTCTCTGTAAAATGAGATAATAATACCAGTCTGATACAGGGTGATGGGGGAGGATTAAGTGAAAGCATACGGAAAGTGTCCAGTCACTGCCCAGTATGCAGTCTAAATGTTCAACCACTGGAAGCTATTATAATGAAGGCAACAACACGCAGTTTTAGAACAGTGATTAGCCAGTGGTTATCACAACTCCTCTGTCCCCCTGCACTGTATCACAACTAGATCTCCACTCTTTCCTGTGGTCCTTGCCATACCTTCCCCACCACACGGGTCAGTCTCCTCTCTGCCAATGGGAATCACTGCTTTGATGAGCCACAGATATTGGTGGGAGTGTGTCTTATCCCTGAGAACTTTGGAACATGGATTATCTTCCATTTCTGCTGAGATCTAATCCTTTCAAGGATAAAGACAGAGTAAATAGGACAATGGTTAGCAAAATTCAAATGACTGGCATCACCCATCAGATTCAGACACAGTTTAGTTTATTGGTGAAGAGCCTGGGCATTCAAGTCCGAATGCCTGGGTTCAAGTCTTGGCTCCACCAAGGTACAGAACCTCTCATTCATCAGTCTCCCCACCTGGGACATGGGCACTACTTTGAAAGGTTGTTAGAATGACAGGGGACGTACGCACAGCCCCTGGCATGCAGAAAACTCAAAAGAAGAACTGGCAATTACTATTATCATGAACACTGATTCTGTGGAGGAAAACAACAGTGAAGAGGTCTGGTCTCATTTTTCATTATTAATTGACAGTGCATGAACACAAATACACACATGTGCGCGTGCACACACGCCTATAGAAGGCGAATCCTCAACGGGACAGAAAATAGCCGTCTTTTTCAAAACAACTGGTAAAGCCTCCGGGGAGACAGGTATCAAGCAGTAACAGCCAACAAGGCTGTTCGTGAGGCAGCTTTAAAAGAGGTAACTCTTGTGGAAGCCAAAGGAATAGAACAGGATCCCAACCCTTGCTTTTTCTTTGCCGAAAAGATGTCAAGGTGAATGCAGAAAATGCTTCAGGCTGCTGCCTGCCATGAGGTGTCTGTGGCTAACCCTCTGTCTGTTTTGATAAAAGACAACCGGAGCACAAAAAAGAGGGGTAAAGTGAAGAAGAAAAAAGACAAATTGGATGCTCAACAGCTGGCTTTCAAAGGAGACAGGTATTCAGAGTAGAGGTGAGGTGGCGGACTCCATGTTACAGAAACCAAATGATTTCCAAAGCAGAACATGTTAGTTGAA
The DNA here is from genome assembly GCF_054177405.1 of Leptonychotes weddellii. Classification (NCBI taxonomy): domain Eukaryota; kingdom Metazoa; phylum Chordata; class Mammalia; order Carnivora; family Phocidae; genus Leptonychotes; species Leptonychotes weddellii. The sequence continues at coordinate 11,908,456 of NC_138373.1, read as the reverse complement.
TGCTTTGGCACCAGCGACTGGTTAAGGGAAGGAAGCAGAAGAATAGCACACAGAGTCCCTCTTGTATAATCAGTCTGGGCTCCCCTCGCCACGGGGACAGAGAACAGTACCAGTGAAAAGGTACTTGTGTGACGACCTCCCAGGGATAATGAGAAGCCACTAGAAGGAGTGCACACAGGCTCAGAAAACGTGCTCCGAAGCCGGGCTATCCTCTGTGACCCCAGGGAGTTCCAGGGAAATATTGTGTTCGTGCTTCAGGACCAAGCAGCCCGTGAGGCAGATGGGCACGAAGGGCCCTCTGCAAAAGTTGGCACTCTGGTGAGTACTGCTGGCGGACCCAACACCCTCTTCTTCCCTTCCAAGCCAGCACACATGCGCTGGGGATCTCCTGCAAACAAGTTCCCAAAGAAGACATATGGTGCTTACTTGCTAAGAAAGACTGCTAACAAGACAAACTGAGAAGGAATGAGGGGAAAAGCTGACTGAGTTTTTCAGTCCCGCGTGGAGGTGAGATTCAGGCTGGAGGACATGCACGGAGCTGCTGTAACAACGCAGGCCCCAGACAGAGGAGCCCCTGAATGGAGTCCCACACAGACAGCCCCAACCTCTTTGGGCCCACTGCCCCCCGCCCCAACCCCAGCCAGGCCAGGAAATCTTGTCAGAAGTGGTCCCTTGCATCAGGCCCCTGGCGGCTCTCTGAGGTCTCACACCCTCAGGGGTAAGGAAGGACCCCTAGGGAAAACCTTAGCTCCTCTGCTGGAGAAACACATACTCAGGGCTCTAAATTCTCCAGGAATACAGACCTTTTCTAATCCCACTGGGAAACAGGAAGCTGCAAACCCCACACTGCTGAAGCGTGTTTAGGGGGCAAATGGCTTCCGAAGACTTATGGAAGATGGTGGGATGTCAACACAAGAGCCGTACCAATGGCAAACTGAATCTTATCTTAAGGACCTGCTATAGTTAGCAGGCGGAGGCAGGCTGAGTATGCATCAGTTGGTTTTCAAAATATGTTATTTACAATACGCAGCAGATGTTCTTTGAATTCTAATGTGAAAATACAGGCTTTTTATTTTTTACTGACAGACTAAGAAGTACACTTAATATAATAATCTTGCAAAGTCCAAAGATTACCTCACAGTTTGGAAAATACTATGTTGAGTCATTAGTCCCATTACTCAGTATTTTCAAAACTCACCAGATAAATATGGTACACTGAGACTTCCTGGTAATGACCTTCTATTTTTTGCAAGGAAGAACACAGCAAGGCTTTCCAGAAGCCTCAATTAAATCTGGAAAATGTTTCTAAAATATTCTGAAGCATAACACATGCACACACACTGAAATGTTTCAGGAGAACTTTGCTCACGGATGAGTTTCTGCTGTCACTCATTCTTTAAAAAAAAAAAAACTTCTTGAGTGCCTCCAAAGGGCTAGGAAGTAGTAAGGCTGAGGGAAGACAAAGATGAGCAAGAAACTGTTCCTGCCCTCAAGGAAGCCTCCTGTCTACCGGAGGAGGAGTCAAGGAGACAGTTCCAAAGCTAAGGGGACACACTTTATACCACGGCTCACAGCATGCCAGCAGGGTACCTGACCAGTTTGGAAGACAGTCAGGCAATTCATCAAATCCTGGGTCAGTGACAGTCTCCCAGAGAAGTATTTCACGGGAAAAGTCAGGCAGCTCTCTGGAGAGTTCTGCAGGGCTGGGAGGGATGAGTATCCGGCAGTGGGCCCTGAGGGAGCAGGAGTGGCTCAAAAAGGTATGGGAAAGGAACTTGGATTCTCGAGGCAAACGAGCTCCCTCATGCTTCCCACCTTGGGCAATCTGCTGCACCATTTCTCCCCTCAGAAAAAATAGGGACAATTCAAGTTTGTTGTGAAGTGAGAGCACATGAAAATGCCTGGCACATGGTAGGTGTTCACTGTGTGTTAATTTGCTTCCTTCCTTGGAAGGAAGATCTGCAAGGCAAGTTTCTCAGACTCCTCATCTCACCTGAAAGAGTGCTTTATAGTTGGGGTTGACTGGGTTCTACAGATTGTTCAACAGATATCCTGTGACTGCAATTCTGCAAATTATTCAACAAATACCCTCTCCCCGTGAGGCCCTGAATGCCACAAAGGGCTGTGTTTATAGAACATATTTAGATGTGGGGGCTTTTGGGTGAGAGTTTTCTGGGTACTTCATCTGTACCTAACAGAGTGGTTCATTCATTTGAAATTATAACCAGCATGCCTGGAACATCTAAAGCAGTGTAAGGCACTGGGCTGGTTTCTGGGCACACAGAGCTACCCTCAATATTCTCACTGTATGGTGTGGGAGAGAGACGGGCAAACAAATACAAACAATATGGGTGCTGATATAATGACAGAGGACCCTTTCTAAGTCAGTGGTTCTCAGCCTTGGCTGCAAGTTTCAATTACTGGGGAGCTTATGAGATGGTGTTGATGCTCGGACCCCACTGCCCCCCCAGATTCTGATTCATGGTCCATGCATATGGGATTTAAAGGCCTCTCAGGTGATTCCAGACAAGGTTGAGAATCAATGTGTAGAATATGTAGTTCCTTTATAAGCTGTCATGACATGATTTTAGAGTTCCTGGCACAAATAGAGGGGCTCTCAAAACCTCGACTATATAGGAATCCCCTGAAGGCCCAGGCTCCTTAAAGGAGGAGGCCTTTGTATATTTACAAGTGTCCCAAGGAGCTCTGAGTCACAGGAAAGTTTGAGAGACATGGCTCTGACACAGCCTGGCAACACCATACCGAACATGAATAAAGCAGAGTAGATGACTTTTCCAGAGACAGGTCAAAGGAGGGAAGAGTTCCCTGAAATCTTTCCATTTTCACTTCTCTTCTTTGTGGGTCCCTCCTTAGCCCAGCAGCAGAATTAGGGCCCATGTGTCAATGTTGGACAGAATGCCTGTTACCTTCAAGTTTCTCCCAGTTGTGTCCCCTCAACCGTTCTCACTACAGGAATTACAATGCTCCAGTGCCTCCAGAAGAGCGAAGTGTTTTCCTATAGATTTTCAGATTTTGTTCTCAAAACAACACTAGGTCACTTAGAGCAGTAGTCAAAATTCTTCTTTTACAGATGAGGAAACTGAGGCCCAGGGACTTATCCGATGCCTCATGTTTGGTAGAAAATAGACCCAGTATTAGAGCCAGGGTAATCTGGCTTCTAGATCTGACGTTCTTTTCAATACGCCAGTGTTTCTCAAAGTATAGTCCTAAGACCAGCAGCCATCAACATCTGGAAACGTGTCAAAAGAAGCAAATTCTTGGGGCCCAACCCAGATCCACTGAATCAGAAACTCTTGAGGCGGGGGGTGCCTAGCATGAGTTTTAACAAGCCTTCCAGGAGATTCTGATATACCGTGGCTTTTTATTAGGCTGCCTCTGGACGCACACCTTTTGTATCCAACTACAAAGCTACTGGTATTTCCATCAATACAATGAAATATTCTACTCTTTAGTGCGCTGGTGAGTTATAGGAACACTGGAAGGTAAGAGGAAAATCTGTGGGCTGTGTGGACTCTTGAATGAATCCATAAAGCAACGAGAAAGCACGTGTCCTCTTTGAGCCCTAATTCCCTTGAGGAAGATTAGGTGGCTATGGCTGAGACGTAGCACCATCTAAAATATGCATGTCTGTGTCTGCATTCTCCCAGATAGGTTTCAGAAAAATTCCCTTCATTTTCAGGCAGTGAAGACTTGATGAATAATTCTAGTCTTTCAACATTGCACCCATAATTTTTTTGCACTGAAAAGTTACTGTGAAATAGAAAATGAAGTCTTTCACTGGTACCAGCCAAACCTACAAAGTGGCTCCTTTATGATGAATTCATGAAAAATTTAATGTTATGAGAGGAGAGGAGGGTATTTACAGTATTTGAGCTTAGCAAAGTGGAACAGGGAGCCAAAGTATGATTTCTTTTTGGCTCCCAAGGCACATGGCACACAAAATGTTTCTATAAAGAAAAAAAAAAAAGGCAGATCTGGTTCTGAGTTCAGTGAAATATCATGATTTCCATTTGGCTGTGTCGCAGTAGTTGCCTTTTTAGGCAACTTCCCATTTCAAGGAAAAGTTTGGAGCTCATTAGAATCACCGACATCCTTCCAGCAGAACATGCCATTCTGAGAGAATGTTGGGCTTGCCCACCGAGTCTATAACAACAGACAGGTGCCTGGAGTGGCCGGGCTGGGCCAGCTACATTTGATGATGACATCTGTGAAATCTTCTGCATATTTCATTTTTTCCCCCCGGGCTGGCAACTGCAGGCACTGAAGGATTAGGTGAAAATATGTTCTTTTATATTTCCACCTGTAGGTGGTCCACTGATAGAGTGGCTAGGATAAGCTGAGGTCTCCATTTTGTGAAAGATTTAGGACCTGGACAGTGGGTCACCTCACACCTGAGCTGTATCTGCTTAAGATTAAGTTTTAAAGAAAGACAGAAATAAAAACTTGGATTATCTAGTACCACAGTACCAACCTAAAAAGGAATCACAGAATTGCAGAACCAAGAGGGACCCTGGTCAGCCTGCACCTTTTGAGTGACTCATTTCAGCAAAATGTCCTACGCCTGGTTGGCTAGGTTGCTCTACCTGAGTTCCACCTGAACCATGAAGGCAGTCGGTATCACCTTGGAATGGATCCGATAAACAATTTTTCTCCTTAATTGAGCTTGAATTGCCTGTACTTTTTCTGTCCTCTGAGGACATAAAGAATAATAAAAAAATGATGTAGTCTTTCACATGATAGCTCTTTGAATATATCAAGACAGCCAACATGTCCCCTTGTCCAGGCTCTGCCACTGTTTAATAGGCTAACATTGGTTAAGGCATTAAAATGCACCAGACCACATTTCCCTCATTTATGAACTGATATATAGAGTATAGCTGTCCCTTTGTAACCCTACAGGGCTATACAGAGGGTCAGCTAAGATGTGAAAGGACTTTCAAATGGTATAAAATGTTATGCAGATGTAAGAACAAGATAATGAAGATGCAGGTTTGCTGTAATTCTCTCAAGTTCCGTTCATCTAAGCCTTGTGCTTGGATTGATGGAAAATAGTAATAGGTCAAAAACTCCAGAGAACTCTCCTGACACTGACATGAAAACCCGTCATGCACAAGTTTACTTTTTTACGTCTTCTCTATATTATAGAGGCTAAAGGCTCCATTCGCACAAGAAATACCTATTCATAATATACTATATTTAAGATACTCTATTAGTTGTTATAGCAGTTATAACAGTGAAAATGCAGGGCTTCTACCTTTTGGGGACTGGATAAGACAAGCACATCAATAACTGAAATGTAAGACAAAGAGCCAAAAGTCCTTTCCCTCCCCCAACCCACCCCCCCCAAAATTCTGGAAATCCGAAAGAGAGAGGAATCCTATTCCAAGACTTCAGGGAGGAGAAGGGATTTGAAGGATCTGCGAATTTCAACACACAAGATGATGTTGGCAGAAATAAAGGACATCATTTTCGATGGCAGATACAGGCTACCTAGGGGCCTGGAATAAGAAATGGTAGAGGCAAAAGAAAGGATGCCAGGGTTTTGCTTGGGCTAGAACACAGAGAATATGAAGAAGAAGAGCACAAAGTGGGTTTCGAAGGAAGAAAAGGTTCAAGTTACAGAAGGCCTTACAAGCTAGGTGAAGGAGTACAGAATGTATTCAGTTGGCTTAGAGGTATCTGGAAGATTGCTGTCTGAGGACATAGCATAATCAGAAGCATGTGGAAGGAGGACTGATATCTGGCAGCCATGTGTAAGATGGAGTGAGCAGAGATGGAATGGGGCCTGGTGATAGTCCAGGGAAGAGTCAACGAAGGCCTGGGTTTGGACAAGGGCATGGAGAAGTAGGGCAACAGATGAAGAAACACAGCCTAGACAGAACAAAAGGGCATGACATATGTAGTGGCTGCTAGCCATGGCGACCAAGGAGTCGAAAGAAAGAAGTCAAATTTCCAACCCTGGGTCACACTATGGCCAGAATTAGGGAAGACGGAAAGCCTGCCAGGGTGTGAATTCTGTTTTGAGCAATGTCTAAGAAGCTGGCAGGACATCCAAGTGGTGAAGATAGTGTTGGAAGTTATCCACATAGTTAGGAGCCAGATGGTGTTATGAGACTGGAACGGGAGAAAATAAAGAGACAGATAAAAGAGGGGGGCATCCATATTTAGGAAGGCATGGAGCACTGGAGCCAAAGGTAGAAGGAGAATGTGGAGTATCACAGAAGCCAAAAGAAAAAGACTGTTTCAAGATGGAGGATAGTTAAGAGGGTTCTGTGTGAGTAAAGGTCATGGGGAAAGGAATCAGGGAAAGTCACCAGGCTTGGCAAATAAGATGACACCACAAGCCATGAAGAGAGATTTATTATTTCAGCAAATTCATAAAGGTAGATTCATGAGTGCAAGAAGTTAGGTGGGAGTGGGTGGGAAGAGAAGCATCAGCCGCGAGAGCGAACTGTGCTTCCAAAAGATTTGACAGTGAAGGAAATGAGAAAAATAGAATGGTAGCTCCAGGGGCAACAGGATCGAAGCAATTTTTTAAAAGTGTGAACTCTTGAGTCTTTCTGGAGGTTGAAGAAGGAAAATGAAGAGAGTCAAAATCCCAGTTCTGGAGAAGGGAGGACAGGGATAGAGCACACACGTGGAAGCACTCACCTTAGAGAAAAGGGTGGATCCTTCATTATTTAGATGGACGAGAGGAGGAAACAGAGAGGTACTGGGCCAAATCTGGGTAGGGGCATAGGAATATTGAGATCATTCATCCTGCAGGTAAGTTGGAGGGAACTTGATAATGATGTTTCAATCTATAAAGAATTTGAGGGTTGATGAAATGATGAGAGACAGAGAAAATAAAGAAGAGAGTATGAGTTATTATTATAGAAGCTAATGCAATAGAAGTAAGTAAAAGACGCAAGTGAAATCTTTCTGAACATATAACATGTCAAATCCAGGAACCCTCACTGCAAGTTAGAAAATTTTTCTTTAGAGCTATTTTAAAAACATAACTGAATTCATGTCCAGTCAGCTTATACTATTTCAGAGATTAAATATCCAGAAGAGGCAAATCCACAGAGATAGAAAGTAGATTAGCGGTTGCCAGGGCTGGAGGTAAGAAGGAATGGGAATGGGGTTTCTTCTCCATGTGATGAAGATGTTCTGGAACTAGAGAGTGGTGCAGGTTGTGTAATATACTTAATGTTCACGAGGGGCACCTGGGTGTCTCAGTCGGTTGAGTGTCCGACTCTTGATCGTGGCTTAGGTCTTGAGCTCACGGTCATGAGTTTGAGCCCCTCATTGGGCTCCACTCGAATACACTAAATATCAGCGAATTGTATATGCTAAGAGGGTGAACTTCATGTGATCAGATCTCAATAAAGCTTTTTCATTAAAAAAATAAGTCATTTTTTTAAAAAAAAAAGAGTATTTCAGAGGTAGGCCTGTTGATGGATATGGAGATATACTAAATGATGTTTTCCTTGCATCTCTAAAACCCTCTTGGTTTTATTTCTTGCAAGGAGCTCTTAGGGCTCCTCAAAGCATCTAAGACATCATCATTTATTTTAGAAAGATGATCCAGGAAGGACGTATCAGATTTGTCCAAGGCAGCAGTTAAGACCGAGGGAAAGCTCAGATTCTCAGTATTTCTTCTTCTAATCAGTGCTCCCCAAACCAAAGTCCACAGACTGTTTGCACCTAAACCACATGCAGAACATTTCAAAAGTACAAATGCCCAGGCCCCACGGCAGGCCTCATAACCTAGAATGTCTGGGGAGACGGCACCTAAGTCTGTATTTTTATGAAACTTGCCATGTTGGCAAATTGCTGTGTCATCACCAACCACACTGTTGAGAAGAAGCGTGAGCAAACGGCAAAACCAGAATGGTGGCTGGGCCGTTGGTAGGGCGCGATGAGCCCATGTCTCTGACGATCACCATGCCATGCCAGGCTCTCAGGAACATGACTTTTCTAAATACCAACTGCTATTTGCTCACATTCCCAACAGTCTTTCCCTTGGTCCTTACAATTTAGAAGGTCCTTGATCTCAGGAAGACATTTTCTACTTTGCTTTAAGGAAATTAATTCTGTAGCAAGAGAGAAGTCAGATGCTACAGCATGCAGATCAGGCTGTGCTGATACTGGTTTAGTTGTCTGGCAGAATGAAAATTAAATAATACAATATTGCCACCCAGTTTTAATTCAACTGGCAAGTCATACCAGAGTTATGGTTTCTTGGAAATCAAGAAGATAAAAGAAAAGCCGACAATGAACGAGCATCTTCTTTTCTTCATTCCTGCCACATTTACCACGAAACCAGCACTCAGAGCACAGATAAGGTGTGATACCTGTCCCCAAGGAGAACACAGTGGAGGGCAGAAGCAGAAAGTGGCTGACCCTTCCGTGCCGTGACGTCAATCCCATGCGCGGTCTCTGGGCAATGAGAATGCAGGCGCACGGGCTGCGCACTGTCAGGAAAACGCACACAGCTCCGAAAGAAGACCAGCTTTGTGGCGACCTGTGCCGAACAGCTGCAGCTGCCTGGTCTCTGCAACTCAGGAACCAGTGTTGTCTGCAACCGGGGCTGTGCCCTCGGGCTGGGGTACCAAGTCCCTCCGCTCTCCTCCCAGGCCTTGTCTAAGACCTCATTCTCCCACTGCAGTCCAGTGGGGAAATGAAGGAGAGCTTCCCTTCGTGATAAACACCAGGGGCCTCTGCTCGGAGACTGACCTGTCTGCTACCCGATACCAAAGCAAAGCCTAGATCGTTTCAAGCTCATATTAGGAGGCCAAGAAGAGAGCCACTGCCGTTCTCCAGGGACATCCCCAGGAGCATTTTTTGCCAGCAGTACTGGGCACCAAGGCATTCAGAAAAGACCTCAGAACTGAAGGCTCTTTCCCCCGCACAGACGCCCTCTGGGCACGGTTGGCACTGCATCCAGCTGCCTGCAGCCGAGCTGGAATGGCAGGCATCATTGTGCGCTATGACAGGACCGGTATTTTGCTGTAGGTCCAGCTTCTGTTAAGATGGCAGAAGGAGTGGCCTGTCACCCAGAATTACTTCTCAGCTCCCAATTATATGTTTCAAAAATATCACCTATTAAGGCCCAAACACTTTGTTTGCTGGGTGCAGCCCTTTGAACAGGTTACCATGGCTTTATGCGGGCATAATGGGCCTGCGTGATGTATGTTCCCTGTCAGTGCTGAAACAACAGTCAATGCGTCTGAGCAGGCCCACCTGCCAAGCAATATGTTCTCAATCCCTCAGGCAGAAGCAGTGCCTTGCTCGGCTAAGACAATGTCCCCCCACTGAGCAAACGGCAGAGGCATGGAACACAGGAACTGCGGAGCACATGCGCACAGAAGATCACAGACACCCGGAAGGAGCGGCGGCGGCGGGGGGAGTGAGGATGTTCCCGTCAAGCTTCACTTCACAGTGACGGGCAAACAGTCTCATGGTTTTTCTTTCTTTCGTTCTTTTTTTCCCCCCCTCTAATGAACTAGCATGGTCTGCTAATCACATACATCATTAACACAAGTGGCTGGAAGTTGGCTATGAAATGGCTGGTAGATGGGTGTCTGAAGCCAAAAATGGGGAAGGGACAGAACTGAAGGCTCAGAATCACGCAGGAGTGGCCTGTCTCGTGGAGGCTAGGAGTCTGGGGAGAGGACAAAGGCACAGTCTGATGGAGACTCCTCTCCGCACCAGAGCAAGGGAGGCAGGAAAACCACAGGCCAGCCAGGGACGGCAGCGTGCTCACCGCCCTGGCTGATCCGAGAGCTCCCCACCACGCTGCTTTTGCTCGTCTCGTGGAGGTGGCCCGAGACACAGAGGTGGGCTTCATGCTTCCTGGGAAAACACAGACTTTTGTCAGGCCCAGGCACTGGGGCTTTTGGCTGGGAGCACTCTGGCTAATTAGAGATAGCATGAGGCCTGCTGTGAAGACTGCCTCAGAGACGCAGGACAGACTGCTTTCAGCGGCTGCTAAGAGAGAAACGGCGACAAACCTGCTCCTTTCGGAGTGGGTACGCTCTCCGCAGATTATGTAACAAGCAACAATGAATGGCTTTCTTGCAGGCCATGGAAAGCACCGCACGGTTCAAAGCAGCGAAGGACAGTTTTTAAAAGGCTACAATTTTCCTCGGGATTTTAGGTCAATCCTATCTAACCTCTCTCAAGATCGCCATACATTTTTCCAGGTCCCGAACCCCATGGAGGGGACTGTCACAAACAGTCCTCGTCAAGGTCCATGACAGACCGCTCACTTGTACTTTCCACGGCTGTGCTGAGCACATGGGCCCGAGCACAGGGGGACAACCTCCTCCTCATGTCTCCTAACAGAGGGAGGAAAGAAGCTAAAGAACACCAAGCAGCGGTCAGAGTACGGTAAAGCCAAGAGATGAAACACCTCGTAGCCGCTGAAAATGATAGTTTTATTCTGTAGTGAGGATTAAAAATCACCAGAATATATTAACAGGAAAAAAACACAAGCAGAATTTGATCTCATTTACGGAAAGACGTATAGACTTCATAAACGTCTGTGTGTGCACACACACAAAGAGGTCTGGAGGGATGCTCAAGAATTGACATCTCTGGGTGAAGAGATTTCAGGTGCTTTTTACTTTCATTATTCTTCTGTACATTTAAATTTTTTTCAAATAAGAGTATGTCATTTTATGAAAATCCGTCAAGTTATTTTAATAAAAATGTACGCGAATAACATAATGCAATGCATGAGACGTAAGTGCATTCAAAGGCGTTCAGGTGGAGAAAGGCCCCTTAGAAATGGAGGGGAGTGGCATGGACACAGAGAGGCTGAGGAGCGCTGGGCCAGGGAGTTGCACAGCGTGTGCGGATGGGAAAGAGAGCGAGCCACCGCAGAAGGATGGAGAAGAGGGACCTGCTAAAGGCAGTAGCCAAGAATCCACCGTGGCTACAGTTAGTGCAGGTACATGCTGTGGAGACACGAGAAGATGTGAGAGGGAGGTGGGAGCCACACTTGTAACTGTGTTTACTGCCAGACGGAGGAGTTTCCATTTAATTTGGAAGGCAAAAAAGATCCAAGGAAAAGAGTGTGTTTGAGAAGTGGTTGATAAAGGAGATGTGTTTTAGGAATATTAAGCAAGGAGTGAGGTATAAGACAGATCAGAGTTGGGGACAATGGGAGATAGACAAATGATTTAGAAAGCTACTAGAACATCCCAAGGAAGAAGCGAAGAAACAAGAGATTCTGAACAGACATAAAAAAGAAACAATTTGTTAAGAGTTTAGGGAATTAAAAATGGTTGATCTAGATGTTCAACGAGAAGAGCCAAAGAAGAGACCACAGCGGCGAGGAGCCTGAGGTCCTGCCATGCCGTGCAAGGGAAGCTATGGGGAGTGGAATATGGACTGGGCGAGAACACTTGTCTGGGAAATCACTCTCTGGCCTCTGTGTGCACTGACATTAGTAGAAAATGAGCTCTGAGAGAGAAAGCCCTTAGTCTGTTTGGTTCAGTGCTGTCCTGCCCACTCATAAAACAGTGCCAGGCCTGTGGCAGGAACGCAAAGGCATTTGGCAATGGAATGAAGAGCTATTAGCATTGAAATTAATCAATCAGTGAGAATACAGCATAAAGAGAAAGCCAAAGTGATCTGAAAACAGACCATTGGGGATAGTTAGCGGGTGGGAAGAGGGGGATGTCAACAGGACAAAGAGGAAAGGAGAAGAAGCTTTCAGATTAAAGTCTTGTCACTGGGTGAAATTTGGTCTCTAATTTTCTAAAATTTTCTGCGTTCGGTTTTTTTATATTTAAGAGTGATGATAATCTTGAGGGCCCCATCCAGATCCAGAATTCAACAAACCACTCATTGTTGATTTATTTAATTCTTATGAAGAATTTGTGTCTAGGGTTAACCAGGAATATGATAGTTTCCTGAAGGCCAAAAAATTTTGCTCCCTAAATTGCTTAATATTATAACTTTCTCATAAATTGCTGCTCAATAAATAAGCTGATTTGACGTTGTCCTTTTTTGTATTAAAGTACACACTGATTAAAGTATGCAGATTAAAGTATAATCTGCAATCTCAAGTGTATAGTTTGTTGAATTTTGACACATGGATGTACTGTGTTACCTGTCTTCCTGTCAAGATGTAGGACATCTCCATGTTGACTGGATTTTGATTTCTTCATTACTGCGCTATTGAAAATACACGTGAGCTGTCCTTATTCCTCTTCTCCATCTTATCAATATCTTATTGTAGAACAGCTATATAACCAGTCACTTTCAGATGTAGAATTTCTGATGTTTTTCTATTTCAGTATTTTCCCCATGTAATAGGCCATAAATTCAACTAAGATCCTTGGACCAGATCAAACGTTATTTATGTAGTATCGCTGCCAGATTTTTTACTTAAAAGAGAAACGGTGCATCTGACTATTTCACCGTAAGAGGTATATATCCTATACTCTTTTGTATTAATGAATATTTGGTTATTTTGAAAGAAAAAAACACTTAATTCATTTTTAGCCAAAGATAAATGTGCTTGATAGCATATTTTAAAAAACATGCTGTTATATTTCAGACTAGTTTTGAATATTTCTCCAGTTGGGTCATGAGACTGTGGTTTTGAATCATCTAGACCCAAACACCACTCAGCTGACTTTGGCTCCTTGGAGTAGGTAAGCGGAGCTCTGCTTCCTTCTGTTTTTAATCAGATACAATTTGATATTTACCCATTTCTGACACCTGGCCCTGACAAAGCCCATGGGTGCCAGTTTAGGCTGGGCCACGTCCCTGACCTTGATGGGTCCTCTGGAGGTGACAGTTCCCCAAAGCTCAAATTCTGTGGGGTCACTTTGGCTCTGCTTTCCCCACCTTGCAAGAGGCAGGCTTCCCAGTCATAAACCCAAGCCAAGGACTAGAGCCCTCCCCTGAGATCACAGCCGTGGATGTGGGCCTGGCTCTGCCAGCGGAAAGGGACTGCTTTTGTGGTTAGCGTCAGACGTCAATGCCGGAGGCTGGCTTCCAGGCAAAGTCTCCAACACTCAATTTCTACCAAAACAAAATAAGAACCAACATAAGCAACTGAAATTACCAGAGTCAGTCCTCCCGATAGTTGAACACAATTCTACCTGCAGTGAATTTTAAGTACTTTTGGTCTCTATATGAGCAAATATTCCACTGTTTGCATTAACAGTGGTTGATCCTGGAGTCACATTAATCAGAAAAAGAGGAGAAAATGTCATTTGTGCCAAACACCCAAGTCCTTGCTCGAGCCCAATGCTACACTGAAACAGTGTACGTTTTCTAGTGCTGGAGGCGGCAGAGTTCCAATAAGACTGTGCATAGGAGAAGTCAGTAAGTCAAATAATCAATAAAAATCTACTGAACGACTTTCAGGTCCGTGTCAGTCCTGTTTTTTGCACACTGTCTGTTCAGACTCTGGAGAATCTGAATCTAAAACGTTGAGCCCAATATCTCTTCAACCATGATCTAGTCTAAATACATTTTACTTACAAGCCAGTCCAACACAGCACAGTTATTTGCCCCTGGTACAACAAATAAACCGGGCAAAACCTCTTAGCTCCCATCCTGTGTTGAGGAAAACAATACCATGTAAGATGCACTGTTTAAATGAAGTTCTCAGGCCACGTGAAGTAAACTAACGATGGACCAAGACTGAAGGTGAATGCATTAAGTGCATAGTGTTGGAATCCTCTTTACCTCATTGCTGGGAAAGGATCTTCTAGCCTGTGTTTGAATACCCCCACTGATGGAGTTTACTACTTTCCACGGCATCCAGTCCTCCATCCAGCTGTGCATTTTATTCTGAATTCAAATCTGCCCTTCTAGAACCTCTGCACACAAAGTGGCCTGAATTCTGAAAGGACAGATTAAATCTAACATCCCTTCCATATGATAGTTCTTTAGCTCTCTGGCATCTATGACCTAGCCCAAGAGCTGTGGGGTTGCAAAGATGGTTTAAGGCAAGCTTCCTATCCCGGGGTTACTACAAGTGATAACAAATGTTATGTGAGAACCTGGCTTATTTCCAGCAACTTAAGGCAAAGAAATCATGAAATTCGTAACAGCCGCTGAAAAGGTAGCACCAGTCCTAGCAAGAATTAGAAGTGATAGGAATAAAATGGTACACGAAACAATGTTCTAACAAATTCACAAAGGCAGGCCCCAGTTAGTTTGCATAATGCTTAGATCACAGTTTAAAATCTAGATGGGTTTTTACTCCATATATTTATACCTTGTAACATTTGTCCACCAGAGGTTTAATCTTGATATTTTACATTTGTATAGCACTTTAGAGCTTTCAAAGAATTTTACATGTAATTTCATATAATTTGATTTTGAAATTCAAAAGTGACATTAAGCTATGGAAAATAAGCCTTGCGCCAACCATGCCAAGAATATAATGAGGTACGTAAGTGTTACCCACTCTCCTGAATGGATTCATGGTATCCACGGGTTTGGGCCGTGAAACAGAGCCCTGTTTGTCTCATACTAGCTGTGTGACCTCAGCCGGATTTCTTAACCTCTCTAAGCCTTGTTTCCTCTCCTGAACATGCAGATGACATAATACCATGGACCATATGTGGAAATTTATCCACATAAAGAGCTAAGCCCAGTGCCTGCTATATATGATGAATAAATGTCTTTGCTTACTGATCTTTTGGGTTCATCAGAGCTAGTAACTGATTTCTTTATTATAAAATGTATCTTATTAGGATTCACGACATAGAAAAGTACGATAAAAATATTTAAAGTGGCAGAGGGCTTAAAAGAAAGTTGTCACTTCGGCAGTCTCATAAATACTGTGATGGCCACGTCTGGGTATAAACACAAAAGAACCGAAAGCAGGGCTCGGATATGTGCAGAGCAGCATTACTCACCGTTCCCGTTAGTGGAAGCAACCCAAGTGGCCACTGAGGGATGAATTGACAAAATGTAGTATGTACACAGAACGGAATACGATTCAAGCCTTAAAAAGGAAGGAAACTCTGACACCTGCTACAACACGGATGAACCTCAAGGTTATTATGCTAAGTGAAGAAAGCTAGTCACAAAAAGACAAATACTGTATGATTCCACTTACATGAAATTCCTACAGTGGTCAAATTCAAAGAGGAAAAAAGCAGAAATGGTGGCTGCCAGGGAAGAAGGAGGAAGGAATGGGGAGTTATCATTTAACAGATACAGAGTTTCAGTTTGGGAAGATGAAAAAAGTTCTGAAGATGGATGGTGGTAATGGCTACAGAGTGTACTCGGTGCCACGGAACTGTACACAGAATTTGTTAAAATGGTGTATTTTATATTATAGACATTAAAATGGTAGTTTGTTTTTACCACCACCACAACAAAAAATCCTATAAATACTGCAGTGGTATTCCAATGGATGTCAGGTTTCAAAGAAGTGCGAGGCACAGTCCCTCTACTAGAGGTATTTAAAATGTCTGATTAGGGAGACAGAAAGCAAAAGACAAATTAGGGCAATGAACAAATAAATAAGCATCCACAACGCTACAATTTGCCAGTGACATTATCCAGTTGGTGGAAATTAGCCATAACTTACACATGCCAGATGTCTTGGGTCAGAATCATGGACAAAGACTGTCACCTGAAGTTTTGCTCAACGACACTCAATAACAGAGCATGACTATTACATATTAAAAATCAAGAGGCTCCCAAAGACACTTAGTGACTGACAGCTACATCTTCCAGGCGTTTAAAACTTCATCATGCAAACACAGACAGTGTGAACCAGTTACTCTAATTAAGCATTTTCCTTATCCTCCCCCAGCAGAACTGCGTTTGAGATAAAGGATCATGGCACTAAATGAACAGGTTAATTAGAGACATCATTTCACACCATTACATCACACAGGAAAGCAAGGCTCCAGGGAGCAGCTCCTGGGACAGCCAGTGACCAGCAGAGAAGGTGGCAAGCAATGGAAAGAGAAATCATGCTGGCATATCCTCGGCCAGGACTCCCCCCTACATTTCTCTAGGGCATGAGTTGGCAAACTACAGCTGCAGGCCAAATCCAACCCGCCATCACTTTTTGTGCAGCCCATAAGCTAAAATTAGTTTTTGCATTTTTAAAGTGTTGTTTAATAAAAAGAAAAAGAAGAAGAAATCAAGAAAGAATGTATGACAGAAACCCAGGCGGTCACAAAGGCTAATATAGATTCTCAGGCCCTTTACAGAAAAGGTTTGTCAACCCATTCTCTCAGATGATAAGAATTAAACTATGTGCTGGTACAAAAGGAAGGAGGGTAAAGAGAATTGCAAAATGTTCACACGGGAAATTTTTTTTTTAATTTTTTTTTAAGCTCCAACCCTGTCACAGTTGCCATCCTACAAATATCTTAATCTGATGAAGAGGCGTCCTTTCGTGAGGAACAAAAGCTTGCTCTCTTTGGCTATCTAGGAAAAAAGCAGCAGAAATCTGAGAAACTTTTCATTCAAACAACTTTTTTTTTTAAATAAGAAAACACAAACTTGTCTACTTCCTCCCTTCTTGCCTCCCCCTTTCTCCACCCTAGTCATCATTTCAAGCTTGAACGTGTTCTTGTGAAAATATTATGACTTAAGGTGGTGCCTGCTATCATTCCATTGGTTTGGGGGGTTTAGGACCAAGTTTTAAAATAGGTTACAAGTTGAAACTTGGCAGAGAGAAACAGACACTCAGGGTAGGGACCAACTGTATGTAATTTGAAAACAGCCGGTTTTGAATTTGCCAATTCATAAGAGCTCAGGAAAGAAAGCAAACCTCAACAGCCTAACCTAACTGCAAAACACTTGCATTCTGAATATAGCTCAGTGCCCATTCAGAATCTGCCATTAATTCAGCCGATGTTTTTATTCCCAGAATAATAAATACTTTCCTTCAACTGAAATGTGGGATCATTACAAATAAAAATATTGCTATTGACTGGCTGTAAGTGGATTACATATTTACTTTGCTTTATTGGAAGGCCCACGAGGGGAATGACCATAACTTATGCCTTCTCTTGCATTCCATACTGCCTAGTTGGGCACAAAATTGGCACTTAAAAAAACTCTTGTTGATGAAATAGTGAATAGACGATACAAAGAATGAAAACCAGTAAATGAGACTGGTTCACTTTTGCCAGGTACACACATTTTAATATGGTTATTGGCAAAATGTGAAGTTTCTTGGCTCCAGAGTGAGGCTCCAGAGTCCAATGACCTCCAATGGGAACTTCAACACGAAGTCAATCAATCTTCTAATAGCTCTGGCCTCTCATATCCATGTGATTTTGAGATGAGAAAGATCTCCACTATATATACATCCTTTGTTTCACACATACATACACACACACACACACACACACACACACACACACCCCCCACTACATGACCTTAACCCAGTCCTGATCTTGGGGGACAATAGTGTCTTCTAGGGTTGCATGAGGATAAGGACTCGGTTATCCTAAGTTGAAAAGGGGACCTTAATGCCTTACGTCTTTCACCTTTGGTTCATTATATGAATATACTTTTAACAAGGATATCATTAGATACTATTTAAAATAAATAAATAAATAAAAAGGAAAACATCATACCAATTGACAGGCCACTCATCTCAACCCCAATAAAATCACTCCTCTTTCTGCTGTTTTAAAACGTTAGTCCTTCTTGATCACTGATTTTCTTGCCCTTTGACTACACATCAAACAAGCAACTGACTGTAAGTCTATTTAACAGCAAGACATCCCTTTAATTAACTGTCCTCTTTTTTATTGGAGTCAACAGGCAATACATCTGTAGCATCTCAACTGATTACATAAAGCCTTAGGTAGTTGTATACCAATTGGTAAAGAAAAATCAGTCTACATTAATCCTAACAGATAGGTTTTGTGGTTAAGAAACCCCATAAGGAAAAAAAAAATATCTCCCTAATTTTGAAGAACTTCAGATTGAATGTCATTATGCATTTTTTTTAAATAGAAAGAAATTATTAATTTCATTAATAAAAAAAATCTGTGGGGGCGCCTGGGTGGCTCAGTCATTAAGCGTCTGACTTCGGCTCAGGTCATGATCCCAGAGTTCTGGGATCAAGCCCCGCATTGGGCTCCGGGCTCCGCGGGAAGCCTGCTTCTCCCTCTCCCACTCCCCCTGCTTGTGTTCCCTCTCTCACTGTGTCTCTCCCTGTCAAATAAAAAAATAAAATCTTAAAAAATAAATTAAATAAATAAATAAAATCTGTGTTTTATTCCACTTTTCAAGACAAAATTGTTCTAGAGGCATTACCGGTCTTTCCCTTAGACTCTCTCTGCTTCATTTGTAAAAGCTGTATTTCTAGGAACTTCCCTACAGAAGTAACCAAGAATGTACACCAAGATTTAGCCCAAAATATATCTATCACTTCTCTGCCTAAAGTGGATTAAAAAATTGTAAACAAGATTTGATTTCAATAGGAGGATATAGGTCAGATAAAGCATGATAAAGTCACAGAAAATAAATATACATACACATTACACAGTCATTAGAAATGGCACTGTAGACTACTTACGAATGTAATGTTTAGTGAGAAAAAGATGAATTCAAAACAGTGTATGTGATTCCAATTAGGTTCACTGTATATGAATAGAAAAAAGACTAGAAGGATATAAACACAACCCATACCAATTGTTATCAATGGGGGGGCAGCAGATGTAGTTTGATTTATTCTCTTCTTTGTGCTCTCCACATTCCAATATAATTTATTTGTTTGGTAATAAGAAAAAACTATATATTTTGGAAGTATATTTAGGCAGAGGGTTCTCCCGCAGGTCTTAATTAGATACTATTCTAGACTCAGAGCTGTCCAGCAAACCACTCCCAGAAGCAGTCAAGTTCTTAACTAGGATGACTGCCCGCTGATTCCAGTCCACCTTCTTTAGATTATCGTGAGAGCAGAGAAGAGAAAAAGAGTTTGGGAAAAATGCCTACTCCTGCATTTATAAACAAGTGAATTCTCAGTAGGAGGAGGAATCATTAAAACCAACAAAAAAAAAAAAAACAAAAAAACCACCCACCCTTGTTATCCAATACTCACATCGAAGAGGTTTTATATCCACACATTTTAAGAATCCAAGAGGGAGTCATAACCCAATTCAATTTAATTGGGTGCTCTCTTGACAGAATTGTTATTAATAAGATTGTATTGTACAAACCTCCCTGAAATCCCAAACGCTGCTGACTCCACCGCAGAAACATTTACCATCCGGCACGCAACAAGCAGTCGTCTGCTCTGCTGTCCCGGCCCCCTCCTGCAGACCCCTCAGCCTGCTTCTCCCCCTTCTCCTTGGATTCTCAAATCAAAGAAAAAGCTTGTCTTGAGCAACCTCCATAAATTATTCACATGATATTACAGTGTATGTCAGCAATCTCACAGTGTTTAAAAAACTTAACTACAAGCCAATTAAAATGTAAACTGAGAAAGATGGATGGAGCAGGTTGCTCTGGTGTGAACTTGAGTAGCTCATAACAATATGCACTACAACTTCCAGACCTGCTAATTTGACAGCTACTTTCATCAGCAGAGCCTCGCCCTCCCCCCATGACTTCTTCCTCTTTTTAATGTAGTGCTTCTCCCAGGACAAATGGTTCCATATCCTTCCACGTTCAGCAGATTAGTCCCCTGAGCCTTGCAACCAGCCCAAGCACTCAAAGTGGAAGTTATTAACGAGAGTTCATTTCTTTTCCTCTTTGTTTTTAGAGAGGTATAATCTGCCCCTCATTTTCTTTACAGATTGCAGTTTAGAAGTAAAATCGTGTTTTTAACAAAAAGAAAGAAGAAGAAAAAGCAAGCAAAGGTGAAGTACGCAATGAGGAAAGGCTGGGAAATCTGAAAGCTAGCCAAACTGAGATAATGATGCTCCAAAACACGTTCCCTCCAGTTTCTATTTTTTCCCTATGATGCACTTCACACCAATGGGTCTATAAGCCATACTTTACTTAATCTAGAAACAATTAAGAGACTAAATACAAGGAGCACCTGCTCTGGTTTTGAGAGGAAGGGAAGGCGTAGACTCCGTCCCGATTTTGAGCAGTTCTATTGAGACAAAAATATGGGTCCCTTGAAAAATATACTAGCACGTCATCCTCCATATCCCTCATCCTGAACTTCCTTTCCATTTCCCCTCTTTAAACATTATACAAGAAATCTCAATCTGCAATGAAACCAAACCAGTCCCTGACTGGGGGGGAGGGTGGGGGCATTAGAACATGAGCTAGATTATTAATATTTCTGCATTGCTTACCTCTTCTTTGTGGAAAAGGAGTTTTCATTTCCCGAAACTGTACATAAGCTCAAATTTAAGTCAGGGACATCTGATTCCTCTGGAAAAGGGCATGAGTGAGGGAAATTCATATTTTCAGTGCTGGAAATTTGGTACCAATCTAATGGGATAATATTCCACTTTACTTCTCATCCTTCTCCGTTTCGTACTAGATACAGTTTAAACAGAAGACACAAACGGTCCTCAATCCATATAGAGAATAAAATACACTCTAACCCTAGAGAAATCTCTGACCTTATGATAATGGAACATCGCCTTGACTGGTCTGTCATCTAGATAGCTCAGATCAATTAGAGAGGTCAAAGTTCACACAGAAATGGCACCTGTTCAAGTAAACATAACACAAGAAATGCTGGCACCTATGATTCAACTCCTAGGATATCCACTGGTGGCCATGACACCAAATTCATGCCACATAATAGATTAATCAATGAAATAATTCATTACCTTGAAAAGGTACATAAGTGTTTTACATAATCATTGTATGCTGAACTCAAAGAGATGGATGTAATTAGAAATAGACACGTTTCATGGGTAGCTAATATCAGTGGAAAAGAAACGAAAGAACTAAACTCTGACCAAACTTTGAAATCGGAGGTTTAAGTGGGGAAAACTAGTCGTTTGATTTCATGAATTCCTCACTAGATTTTCTCTCTGCTATTAATCAGAGAGGACTATGCACACTGCAACTACATCTCAAATGCTTTTGGTCAAATTCAGTTAAGCAGCTGCCTCAAAAAAGCTTACGAGTCAAAATAAAGGCAGATGGTTATCTGAGTAGAACATACAATCAATAAATTCATTCTATTATTTAGTCCTGCTTGAATTATTTACAACAGTGGCTTTCAATCCTCACTCTGCATCAGAATCATGTGGAGAGATTTTTTTTAAAATACAGATACCTGGGCTACATACATCCCCAGATATTCTGATTCAATTGGCCAGGGACAGGTCTATTTAAATTTTTTTCAGGTGACTCTAATTTAGTGCTGCCAACCACTGGGAATAGCTAATCTGATGGAGAACTGTAATCTCTGGTCATCCCTTACATGGAACATGACAACACTGTAGACCAAACTACAACAGGCTGCCTTCAACTCCTTCTGAGCCTGTAACTGCCTGAAAGACTCCTATTCACATCCGTGCCTTGATATTTCTTTCTCGAGCTTCTGTTGGAGTCCCTATCCATGCTTTCTACTGTATGCCTTACTTCTGGAAATAGGGCTTCTGATCAGGGAAACACAGATTAAAACCACAACGAGATGCCACTTTACACCCTTTTAGGATGGCTATAATAAAAAAAAACAACAGTGAATGTGCCGTATCTCTTTTTTTAATTTTTATTTAAATTCTAGTTAGTTAACATATAGTGTCATATTAGTTTCAGTTGTAGAATTCAGTAATTCATCGCATACAACACCCAGTGCTCATCCTAACAAGTGCCCTCCTTAAAAAAGACAACAATGAATGTGGGCAAAACTGTGGGGATATTGGAGCCCTTACCAACTGCTGTTTGGGGGAGGGGGGGAAGGAAAATGATACTTACATTTTGGGAAACAGTGTGACAGTTACTCAAATGGTTAAACCATATGGCCCAGAAATTCCACTACTAAGTGTATACCTAAGAGAAATGAAAACATATATCCACACAAAAACTTGTATGAGTATTCACTGAGCATTGTTCTTAATGGTCAAAAGTGGAAACAATCCAAATCCGTATATCCATTCAATGGCATATTACTAGGCAATATAAAGAAAGGAAGTGCTGGTATATGTGACAGCAGGGATGGACACTAAAAACAAGGGAAAGAAGGCAGCCACAGAGGGCCACACAGTCTATGATTGCGTTTATGTGAAATGTCCACCAGAGGCAAATCTATAGAGACAGAAAGTAGAGTGGTAGTTGCCTAAGCCCAGGGGACTGGGGAATGGAAAGGGGTAAGGAATAAGGTGATCTTTAAAGAGGGCAGCATTTCTTTTTTGGGTGATGAAAAGATTCTAGAAGTGATGGTGGTGATGAATGCAAAACTCCATGAATATACTACAAACCACTGAAGTGTACATTGTAGGGTATGTGAATTATATTTCAATAAAGCTGTAAAAAAGGAAAGAAAGAGAAGAAGACGAAGAGGAGAAAGGAAAAAAAGAGAAGAGAAGAGAAGAGAAAAGAAGAGAAGAGAAGTCTTCTGCTTTGATGCCTGACTTGGCAGCCCACCTAGCCTCCAGTCTCCTACTAAGGCTAAGGCCTGTCTGGCTTGGTCAGAGCCCCTGAAAACTGCTGGGGTACACCCCTGCACAGAACCTTTGAGAAGATCATTTGATTCTAACTATCCTCTTGGGTCTGACTCCTGGTACCAACACACCTAGACTTCCTCATCATAATATCCCTTGGATGTCCCACTATCTCTTCAAAATGGGCCAAACGATCGTCCAAACGATCCTAAAACTGAGGCGATATTTTGAAGGTAAACAGGGAGTCATTAAAGTCTTGGGAGTGGATGAAAAGAAGATACCTGGATTATTATGAAGTCATTTAACTGACTTCTCTCATTGTTTTTTCTCCTTAGTGGACCAAGTATGACTTTGTCTCAATGCTACTCCTTATGCAATAGCTTTAGATAACTCCTCTTTTCCTCCCACACTGTATCCACTCCTGATAACCAGGCTCCATCCCATTAGTTCACCCTGATCTCTCATAATCTTTCATCTCCACCTCTCCTCTTCTTTCGGCCCATCCTTCTTCTGGTTCCCCATTCAGACCCTTGTCGCTCCACCATCAGGCCTTCAATCATACCCGTACCTTCCCTCTCTTCTACACTCTCCAAGTTAAACCCATTCTTCAAGGTCCAGTTTTAATCCCATCTGTTCCATGAAACTCTTTCCCCAAATTATATACTAATTAGGGCCATAAATGCCATACATTATATTAAACAAACCCAATTCCTATCATGAGCTTCATCCCTCTGACCAAACTCTCTGTTCCTTGGGAGCAGGAATAAAGTCACAAATGTCTCTTGACTCCACATAATGCCAAAGTGCTAGGCCAGCAGCAGATGTACGTACAGATTGACTGATAAAAGGGAACTCATTTTTATTTCCAAGGACTGATGTACAATCAATTTCTCTCACATGTTCTCTCTCTGAAGTGGTTTCTCTTCCCATTCCAAGAAAGCCTGCTCTTTGTGCATTTCCTTTTCTCTAGGCTATATACTATTACAGTAGAAATCACTCCCTTGGGAAAATTATTGATGGGCAGCTTCTAATTTTAAGCTACAGCTGAACTAAGAAACTGAATCGGCAGCTGCACTACCATTTCATTCTGCATGGAGCCCTAGTGATAAATATTTAACCAGAACAACTTTCTTTTCCTTTGCTGCTATGTTCTCGTTTAATTATTTTAACAAAGGGCTGTTCCAAACATTTACCACTCTTGTCAAACCCCTAACTACTCCTGGCGGATCATATTTTTGCTGCCTCCTTCCTAAGAAAATAGATGCCATCCCAATCACCTCCATACTTAGCTGTACCCATGGCTTTACCCATCGTTCTGGTCATCAGTGTGGTCCCTCAAATCTTTCTCATTCTCCCCCAGTTCTCAGCATTTTCTTGGGCCCTTGAGGCTGGATGTGACTTACACTGTGAGAACTGTAAAAGTGAATGCTGAGATAGCAATGCTGAGGGGAAGCCTCCATCAGCCTGGGTCCTTGTGGGCTAAGATAAACAGAGCTCCCTCCCAGTTCACATCGGCCGTGCAGTCTGAGTAAGGCACTGCTGTTGATTAACAGACTCAGATGGGAGGCCTATTTGTCACTGCAGCATAATCTCATAAATTATCCCACCCAGTGTCTCATGTTATCACTGTCCTTTCCTTCTCTTACCCAGGAACACATGTCCATCCTCACTTTGAAACTAACACTCTCTCTTCCAGATTCTTTTCTCTCAAGCCATACACTTTATGCCCTCCCTCTTGTGTCTTTAAAATCGCTCCTCCTTACAGGAAAAACAAACCCACCAGCACTTACGGAGTACCTTCTGAGTTCTAGGTGCTTTTTGTAAAGTGATTTCATTTAATCCTCACAAAGCTCCAAGAGGTGATAGTATTAATCTCATTTTATACGGGAGGAAACTGAGGCTCATGGAAGAACTTGCTCAAAGTCATATCTAGTAAATGGTAGACCTGAGATTTGCTCCTTATTTAGTTTGATTCCAAAGCCCTAACTTTCCCAACGACACAGGTCCTCAGGCGACCAACACACTCAACTCACCCTCATTCACACATCCACTCTTCCACTTTGCTTCTCCTTTATGCCATGGTCCCCTCCTCATTGCCCACCACATTGAGCACTGAGCACACATTCGTGGTCTCCACGTCTTTACTTGATGTTTCATCCTCTTTCTGAGCTATTCTGACCCAGCCTTCACCCTCATCATTCCACTAAAACAGTTCTTGTTAGAGGTCAGTGGCCTTCTAGTTGGCAAAGCCAGTGGTCTTAGGAAGATTCACATCTTTCTGTCCTATGGTATCAAAACTCTCTTCTTTTGTAAAACCATTCTTTTCTAGATCTCAAATAACACCTCTATTTCCTTTGCCCCTTACTCCTCTTGCACAAATCATCAATGAATGTACCCAAGCCTATGTTTTCAATCAGTGATCTCATACATCAATATTTCTAATCCCTAAACTTTACCATTAGCTGTCAGCGAAGGTTCTCCACCTAGATGTCCCACAGGTACCTCAAAGTCAACATCTCCAAACAGAACTGATACCCCCTTATTCTCATCCTCACCTCAATCCTCTACCTGCATTGCTTATCATCATTCACGCCATCTTCAGGGTTAGGTATACTCCTTGACATCTCCCACTTCTACATGTTGAATCAGTCACTCAGATCTGTGAATTACCACCACTCATAAGTCTCTCTGAAATGTTTCCTCTTCTCAAATATCACTACCATGGCCCTAGGTGACGCTCTGTCACCTTTGATCTAAGAAACCCCCGTGGTTTCCTTGAGGTTGTCTGTATCACCTCACTGAAATCCAAATCTGATTGTTTCCCTTTTGCTTAAAAGCCTCTCTGCAGTCTATAGGATTTGTAGCGTAATCTACTTTCCTGCTTTACCTCACTATTCCTTTCCAAACACCTCTATTCTGGACACGTAAGTAGGGCTGCCTAGTTCCCTAAACACCATGGCCTTTACTTGCTTTGCCCACGCTGCCTTCAATTCCCCGCTGCTCTCTGGTGAGCTTGTCCTCATCCAACAGGACGGTCTTGTGGTTCAAAGTCACTTCCCAGCCTCATAGGCAGCTTTGGCTATATCCTCCTTTATGTTCTCTTGTCGAGCTTTGTTCCTATTTCTATTATGTTACTTATAAAGTGTTGTGATATTTGCTTATGGATCTGTCACTAAGAGAAGCTGGCTTCAAGCTGTGTTCAGTGAGCCCACAAAAAAAATGATTCAGAAGCAAAAGGAGCAGGTTTTTAGGTACCTTTCTTTTGCTTTTTATAAATGAGGGGCCCACATAAGCTTTGGTTTTAGAGCTTTAACTGATGAAACAAAGTTGGAAAACCATTCCACTGGAACATAAGTCCCTCCAATTGAGATATCATCTTGCTAAACTTCAGAGTCCTAGAATATAGCATGATGACTGGCAGGTACCCAAAAGATATTTCCTACATGAATGACTCTCTGGGCAATGCTGCTTACAATCATCCTCTTCCATTTGAGTTTTTATTCTAAGTGTAGTATAAAAGTTAGTAAACCCTTTCCAGGTTGCCCTGGGAAACCAATGGCTCTCAGACGCAAATCTGGACATTAAAACTATGGTAGTTGTCATCAAAACAGCATTGCTTTAGAAGCATTGAGAGTATGAAGTTTCTTAGCAGCTTTGGTTCATTACCAAAGTAGGCATTATCTTAAAATTGATCTTATCTGAATGTTAAACACACTTAGTTCCTTGTCAGCACACTTAACTCTCCAATATGGTCAATTACCAGATAATAGTGTTCACTTTCTCATGTCTTACTACTTAAATGGTCTGATCAATAAATAAATACACACTGCATTATTAAGAGCTTGCTAATGTCAGACACAAATGGAAGGAGTCTATGAACTTCTAGCCTTTATAAAAAAATACCATTTAAGTTTCCTGTCAATTGTAGGCACTATACAAGTCTCTATTGTGCTCATGGCACTGAAATGTAATTTTCTTTGAACCTCTCATCTACACTATACATGACACATGTAAATGTATGTATGGACTATTTTTATTTGCCCTGAGGTTAAGTGGCATTTCTTTTCTCTTACAAATGAAGAGATGTTTGACCAAATGTATTGGCTCCTCATCAAACCACAAAATATTTAAAGGCATCAAAAGAACTATAGTTCTGAACCCTATAATCTAACAGAGGTGAGAACGTGGTATCCTGCTTGGTGATGGAACTGACTCTCTTTTCTGCAGAAAAGAGTGGGAGACTCAGGGCAGAAAAGGGAGATATTGGGGGAAAGAAACTGGATCTAGTCATTCTTTCACCAAAGTAGATGGTGTCTTAAAAGGAATTTTAGTCACAGTTAATTTTTAAAATTCCTGTTGATCCTTTTCCCAGTAGGCCTTCTCAGAATCTTCCTACATTTATACAGGATGTCTACACTGAACTCTGGTACCTGCAGAAAAAAGAAGTAACATTTTAACTACCTACAACAGTATCATTGCTAGCGGGATATGAGTGCAAATTAAGCTAAATAAAAATTTTTAAACATTTTATCATCAAGAATTCTCCAAACGAATCCACAAATCCTTCATTTACTTAGAACTAGGTTGAACACTTTGGCCCAGTATTTAGATGACCTGTTCTGCTTCTGCCTCCAATACTTGAATGACTACAACCAAAGAGAGTTACTAAATGTTCTCAATCCAGAAAGAGTCTAGTAGGAATGAATCCAATCCACCGTCCACAGAGAAGGAACCAGAAAGAAACAGAAGTTAACACTGCCTGGCATCATACAGTAAGAGGTCGTATCAGTTTGAGACAACTGAAAAAAGAAAGGCTTCTATTTACTGAATGCCTACTAGGTGGTAGACAGTGTAAAAACTAATCTCGTTTTTTTCTGATGTAAATGACTACAGTGCTTTCTGTTAGTGAGCCAATCTTCCTTCTTTCCATATCAAAGTGAGAAAGACAGTGGTCAATATGATATCTGAAGGCATATGATTACCACAAACCTGGCCATGCCCTCCCATGAACTCTGCTGAAGTAAAAAGAAAACAGATTAATCATTAAAATACACTGCACTCCTATGATGTCTAAGACGCTCTGTTAGCTACTCTACAAAATTGCCCAAGGAATGGTCTCTGGGGCTGAGAGGTTTATAATCTACTAACAGAAGTAAGATCTAATCATAAAAAGATAACTTGTAAGACAGTTAATTGGCAAATGAGATGAACAGCCTACAGGAGGACTACCAGAGACCAAAGAAGGAAGAGCCTAAAGAGGCTGGGGGAGTCTTGGAAGGTTTTCAAAGAAAGTGTAATTTGAGCTGGTTTTTTTTTTTTCTTTCTTTCTTTGTTTTTTTAAGTGTAAAATTCAGAGAAGCATGAAAGAATGGGAGTATAGAGTACCTGGGGTAGCAATATATATGGAACACGGACATGAAAAAGCTTGAAAAATGTAATTAATTACATAAGTATCTGATGAGTTACAGGAGAATAATAAGTAGCAAATCATAATACTTGGATATTGCATCTGCATAAATCTCTTTAAATAAATAAAGAATTCTAAGAACATAATACTTGTTTTAGAACAGTTAAAAAACCAGACTACCAATTAAGTTCAAATAATTCCATTCTTTCTGACACAGCAGTTCATTTCCAAGAATATGTTCTAGGGAAATCCAAAACTCACTTAATAAACATAAAGATGAAAAACTGGACCAAGCCTAGCTGTCCCGCAATTAGGGAACAGTTGTCTACATTACAGTGGATCCATGGAATGGTTCAAAACAGATGCAGAATAATAATTAATAGGCTAAAAAAATATTGCTCAAGAAAATAGCAAAAGGGAAACATTATGTCCCCATTAGGTTACCATCTGTGTACTAACAAAATAAAATTACATATCACATACATGCAGAGGAAAGAATGGGAGGATTTGTATCCCCAAGTCTCTGTTTCTTTAGTTCTAAATGGGGCGGCTAATGTCACCTCAGAGTTACTGAGGTAATTTATCTTTCCTGTGGCACCTTGGTCACTTAGAGACAATACCTGCCTCTTTCCCATCTAACGGTGGACACCTTCACGTTTGCCACTGCGGCTTATGGTTGTCCAAGCTTTAGTACCTTGTGCAGTTCCTGAAAAATGTTCTTTACATATCTGTTGACTAAATGCTAAATGACTCAAACGAAGAACTACATAGAACATTTGCAATCCCAGTTAAGGGATACTGTGCATTTCTAGAGTTTAGGATTTGCCTGTTTTGGGGTATTTTCCTTCCTTAAAAACAAACAGGGCACCTGGGAGGCTCAGTTGGTTAAGCATCTGCCTTGGCTCAGGTCATGATCTCAGGGTCCTGGGATCGAGTCCCACATTGGGCTCCCTGCCTAGCGGGGAGCCTGCTTTTCCCTCTCCCTCCCCCTGCTCGTGCTCTCTCTCTCTCAAAAATAAATAAATAAAATCTTAAAAAACAAAACAAAACAACTAAATAAACCTTATTTCGGACTGAAAAAAGAACAACAAAGAGAAAAAGAACCACTATCCTGTCACATATAAAGATAAATATTCCAACTTCTTATAATGAATTTTTCTGGCTTGGAATATCAGAGAACACACTTATTTTTTAAGACTGTGAGGAATGTTTTACTTTTCTTGGGAAGAAACATTTTAAACCTAAATTCTACCATGGTATTTCAGGATTTGGATGTCTTATCTGATGTAGAATCTCATGAACTGTGTGGTTCAATCTCTGCTCAGCCGGCCCTGCTGAGGAGGAGGTCTGGGAAGGGCAGGGGGCAGAGGAAGAAGCAGTGGAGGACTGAAAAGAACAGGAGGAAGATGACGGAGAACAGAGGAATATTTGGGGACTGACTACTTCTATTCCCCAAGCTGGTCTGGTTCTTGTTTTATTGGAACTATTTTGCCATTCTCAATTGTTACCTGTGTAAACACCCAGTGTGGCGTTAAAGGGAACTGCTCCTGCTGATGGAAGTAATCAATGAGAGTGCCCTAGGCATGGAATCCTGAGGTCTGCATAAATCAGCATTTGTCATCGTTTCAAATGCTAAGAAATTTTTGTGGTTCCGGCATTTCCAGGAAAGGCTCAGTTGGGTTTCCATAATAATCACTTCATAGATTCTAACTTTTCCCTTTGAATTGTCAAAAGGTGAAATCTACCCCAAATTAGTGTTAAGTATGTGTGTGTATGTGCATGAGTGCATGTATGACTATATGGATGTATGTGTATGCATATATAAGCAAAGCATATATACGTATATATATAAACATACATAATATATAATCCATATTATAATATATATTATTATGACATATGACATATTTATTAAACTGGTTTTCTTGAAGTTCTCTAATTTCAGCAAGTTTTATCCTATTTAATAGCTTCTAGAATTGGAAGACCTCAGGCAGAACCCAATCACCTAACACACAGGCAATTAGTTCAACCAGGGAGCATGTGTGTTATGCTGAACTGACTCACTTGAACATCTTTCACCCTTTCCATTGGTACTCTTCTTGCTTCTTTGGTGGATGACTGACCTTCTTGAACTCTATGATTTAGCACTTTGGGGTGTTTCTAGAGAATTCAAAAAGTGCCAAATTCTTCTGGTGGGAGGTGACGGCACCTTAGGAACCTTGTCATTATTTAGACAGGAGCTTTAAAACTCAAGCAGCCTAGACATGCTCTGGAAAATAGCCATGAACATGAGCACAGGCCCAAAGAATGGCACAAAGGCTCACAGGAAAGGAGGCTGAGGCTTAATGAAAAATGAACACTGGGTCAAAAAACACAACCTAAATACTTTGCTCTGTCATCATTAACTGCTTTGGTATTATCTGTATTTGTATGAGGGTCTCGGTGTAGTTGATGACCCTATTACACAAATCGGCTGCATACCTACTTTTTCCCCAAGTGGAGATGAGACTGGAAATGCAGGTAAGGCCAAGGCCAGTTTTATAGAGAGAGGATGACATGCGGTCAAGGGATCATTACAGAGAGCAAATTCAATGCCTATCCTGAAAACCAGGCTGACACTCCAGAAAAGAGCAGCTCAGAGACCTCTGCGTAGAACAGTAACAATAAGCGCTTCACAAGCACAGCTCAGAGTCAGCGTTTAGGGAGAAGAAACATTCCATGTGGCAAGTCACTCGTCCTGGCTCAGTTCCTTCTTTTAGCTCACTGGTGAGGGAGCCAGGGCAGCAAAATCAATGATGGAAGAAGAAGAAAGTAGAAAGGCCATTTCTAAGATTCGAAATTAGGCAAAATTAGTCCCAACACCGAATTTTCCTTGAGTAAGTTGAGTGGGGAAGGCAACTAACATGAGGCCGCTGTGGGCCTGTTTTACATACGTTCTTCATTATATCTGAACAATCTGATACAGGTATTACTGTCATTTTCTAGATGAGAAAAGTGAGCCTGAGAACGTGTTCTCTTAATACTCCCATCCTTTGAGATAATGGGAAAAGCAGATTGACAAGGACCTATTTAAAATACTTGCTTAATTTTCCCTTTTCCCCCCTTTCAAAGCCAGTATTCGCATATTTTCCCCAAAGAGTTTCCTTTTGGAGGTTCAAGTGTCTCATTTTCACAATAAACAATATTAACTGCTATCTGTCAGATGAAGATGATTTTTTTTGTAAAGATCAAAATTCAGGTCATTAAAAGCATGAATCCTCCCCCACAAAAACAACTAATAATATAAATCACTACAAAGACCTTCTTTAAGGACTATCACTTCCACACCAAAGTCTGAATTCCCATTGTTAAAAATCTAGGTTACTTTAGCACAAGAGAAAACAAATATATTGCTTTGAGATCTTAGCGGGATTTGGGAGCAGTGAACTTCGTTTTAAAAGCCCACATACCGTATGTAAACTTGGAGGGAGAATGAGTTCTAACAACCCTTTACATATTAGAAATGCTATGAGTGACAAGAAAATCATCCCATTAGTTTTTTTAAAGAGGTTGAATAAAGATGTGTTTAAAAATGCTAACAAGCTTCAAAATGCCTTACTTTGTTTGAACTATGTCAATATAATGCTTTGTTTCTTCTGTGGACTCCTGAAATTGAAAACATTCCTAATTTGGTCCCTCAGCTGCAATTTTCCCTTACATGGTCCTTGCAATGGATGGCAGGGCACTCCCTGAGTCTGGACAGCAGTGTGTTATACTTTAAATGTTAATTGGAAAAATGTATTTCATATACAAACATGCTGTACAACATCTTCATGCACAAGAACCCAGCTGCTTTTCCAGTGCTGAATCTGAAAGCTAAGCATTCACATCTTGTGTCCACAGACACTTAATGACTTCACGATAAATCATCCATTCAGCTTTTTTGGACAAGACTTGGATCCATTTCATTTCTTCTACATCTTTTTTTTTTTTTTGGCAGGGTTCAAGGAGTGAGGTTATTGAGATTAAAATTGAAAGGCAGAGGCAACCCTGCTCATATCCAGGTAACTGAGCCCTTGCCCTGGGATCCATGAATAAGGGGGTCCTTCTCAGGCTCTCATCAAGCTGTGGTCCTCTCTGTGGGGTAAGAGTCCAGCAGGTCATGAGGATGGGCCCACCTGGCTCACAAATCTCCTCTTTTGGATCATGTTCTTCCTACCAGAGGCACAGGATTCCCCGACCTGATGGTCTCAAGCCCCTTTCAGGGCCTGCATGGGGACTCTCCACCTGAAGGCAGGCCCTGCTCTTGGTACACACACACACCTGCAGGCCTGAGAGTGGCCAAGGGGCAGCTGTTTGCTGGAGTGGTGAGAGCATCTGGTATGGATGGAGCCTGGATGTGTGGGATGGGTACCCACTCTTACATATGCAAAATTCCAAAAGAACCAGAATTGCAGAGAGAAGTGAGGTGGGCCTCCATCGGACTCCTGTCCTGAAAGTATTTGGTGTGAACCTGGAGACCCAGAGATGGATTGGTTTTAATGGTGCTTCATTTAATGGAAGACAGCATGTTGTTAAAATCCTTCCCCCTCATATTGGTCTTCCCATCTAGATCAACAAGAGCACAGTTACGAGGATGAGAGATGATGAGAAAATCCTGCTGGCCAAGTTTATTTAGGAATAATCTACAGAAAAGTCAACTACAGGAGAGAAGAAAATCAACAGATGTAACCTTGTCTAAAGCCTAGTCCTCAACACACACACACACACACGCATGCACAACACGCAGAGTGGGCTGTAGACTATGACCACCAAGGCTACACACATTCTAGGTCACTGCCAACCTCCATGCTACATTGTTCTAAGGGATATGCACCTCCCAAATCAACTCCCAAACTAGTTTACGGCTGCATATTCCAGTTCCTACAAACACCTTTTAAATTGGCTTCAACTCGCCAGTAGCCTTTACTCCAGAAAATTTAATGACAATGTATAACACACAACCTTCACATAACACACAAAACCTCAGAATTGGCTTTCTTCCCTCTTTTAACACATTTATTATAGGTGTTAAATTACAGTAATTCCCAAGCTCAACCCCTAAGAAGCAGAGCTATCTACGTCAGGCTTACCTCATACTGATTTTTTGAAGTAGCAAGCTAAGATATTCCCTTCCACACCTTAAAAAAAAAAAAAAAAGCCCTGTACTTACTGGTAACATAGACAACGTCTTCACTGAGGTTTTGGAACCTCACAGAGAAGGGTGGAGAGTGTGTAGGTCTTCAAAGGGAAGAGAAAAGCAATTGCTAAGGGAGATGCCAGACAGGAGACATACTGTTCTGGGACAATCAGACCTCAGGAATTCTACTAGAAGGCAAAAGAATAATGACAAAGTAGTAAGGGATGGAAAGATGGGATCCAGGAAACACATAAAGATGGACATCATTGTGGGTTTTAAACGACATTCTTGGGTCAGAACACAAGACAGACTTTCAAATACAGGTGGTGGTCTTTCACGAATTGAGGCCGCATCTGAGCAGGAATTCAGACCCACGGACCTTGCGAAGGCAAAGGAGCAGTGCACCCTGGGGATGGGAATGCAAGCGTGCACTGTTCCCATTTCCTACATGGATTGTTGCTACCCACTCCAATGCCACCAAAATGTTCCCAAAAGTGCTTGCCAAATGCACCTCCTCCTCCAAACCTTGGCCAATGTCTCCCACTCAGAGCCAAAACACTTGGGCTTGCCCCTCTTCGATCCAGTGAACTAATGCTGCTACCAAAACCATCCCACACACAATGTGTCCCCCTCAGTGTTTTAATGTGCTCTGGGAAACACGGTGGGCAATCTCCTGGAATTTATGTGGCATTCCTTAAGGGGTCATTTTGAAGCAACAGGAAAACCTTCGTGAAATTCTACCAAAGAACTGGGACTGGTCCAATTTTCCTACACAAATTTTTACTAGATGGAAATCCAGAAGTTTTGGCCTCTTCTATCCATCATAAAAACGCCCTTTGTTTAAACAAAGTCTCCACTGATGCATTTTCCAGCACATAAGGTAATTTTCAGTGTGGTACAAAACTCACTAGGGTCCTTTAAAACCAGGAGTGAAGGAGGGGGAGGAGGAAAAAAGCACCTACACAGCAGAAGCCTTTATGATCTATAACTGAGTACATACTGCATTTGCAATAATACCACATTTAACCGCCTGGGCTGTAACACAGTAACCCCTCACAGCACTGACCAGCCCACAAACAGAACCACGAAACCTGGCAAGGAACTCGATCTGCACTAACAAACCCGACTTGCAGTAAAAGCCATCTGTACAAATGCCAATTATCCTTCTCCTCAAATGATTAGGTTCCATCTAGTTTTGCTGACAAGCAAGTTATGCCACATTTTAATAGGCAATAAAATGTATTATTAAATAATTAGTAGCTAAGAAACAGAAATTAGAGGCTACTTCCCCGCACATTCCTCCCCTAGTACTTCAGTTTGTTGATGTAAAGCAACTGGATCCTCCAAAGAGGACAGACTGAAACCTGATACAGCAGTTACCGTAAGACAATTATGAGGCTAATGAGTGTTCACAGAGACTGAAGCAGGAAAGAAATCTAGAAAATTCCACCTAACCCCAGTTATGTCTGACCTGCAGCACGGTCCCGGAGGAGCAGAAATTTCTTCAAACCGCTCCTTGTTCTGAGCACATTAATTAAGCTGTTAAAGGTAAAGGAGTATTGATGTCTTTCCCATCTCCCCTTCGCTCCCCGCAGGTAGTGTCTGGTACTTGTTCAGCCCTAAAGGTACAGTTGCACTAACTGAAAAAAGCCCCACTAAGACCAATTAAGGTCTTTACTAAGAGGCTGAAAAGAAGACAAATGAAGGCAGAAAGCCCGATTACAAGGAACCTTTGTACAGATGTAAAGCAATTAGAGTGGTCCCGGGGGTAAGGCAGCATGGTTCCAGAAGCACACGATTTTACAGCCTGTCTAAACTTGGAACAATCTATCTTTTTTTAGGTTGAGAATAAAAGTGAACCCTATATTAGTGTCATATATCAGCTGCTCGTGCCTGCGATTGGTTCCCGCATGCCTGCTAGAGCCGTAAAGCTTCTCAGAGATCCCCAGTGGAGGGCAACACCATTATACACTGTGCTCTCACAGGCAGGAAAAAAGACCTGCGTCGTGTCAGAACTGCTTCACAGAGGGGCCGACGCAGCCGCACACACCCAGGGAGAGAGGGGTGGGGCAGGGCCCGCAAGGAGGGTAGAGGAGAAGTCTCGAAGGAGAGCTGTGAGAGGCCCTCTGGAAGACACTGGAGGGGGTCACCCTCAGAACAAAAAGCCCGCCCGGATTACCCTCTCAGGACATTTAGGAAGCAGCCACATTTCTGTCATTAGCTCTCCTTCTGATCTGGTTAATGCATAACGTTTCAGGGTTTTATCTTTCCATCCTTGATAAGAGCCAACAGATGGGCTCTTGCTAGAGACTCAGATGTAAGAATTTATACTTTTCACTGGATTTCTGGAAGTGAAGTGACCCGAGAGGACAGGGAGGATCAGGAACTGGTACATCCTCCCTCAATAATGTAGGATCAGAAACTCATAAGGCAAGGACAAAAATCCAGAAACCTCGAAACTCTGTATGTATATGTCTGTACAGCTAGCCCTTTCCGACAAATACAATGCGAGCAGGGCAGGAAATTTAAAAATTTCTAGTAGCCACACTGAAGAGCTGAAAGGAAACAGAATTGGTTTGGGTAACACATTTAATCCAATATATTCAAAATATTATCATTTCGACAGGTGAATGCGTTATTGATGAGCTATCTTACGCTACGTTCTTACACCAAGTCTCGGGAATTCAGCCCATCTCAGTTTGGACTTGCCCCACGGGAGTGCTCAGGGACCACGTGTGACTCATGGCGGCCATCCTGGACAGCTTCTGCTGCAAGCAGTCAGAACGCAGACTCCCGGCCTGCCACCAACCAGCCAGGACACTATGCCTAAGTGACTTAGGTTTTTAGTGCCTCAAACTGCTCAGCTTAAAGTTGGGAATAATAATATTTCATGTCGCAGGGTTGTTGAGAGGATTAACTTAGATAATCCATGTGAAAAGCTGGTAACAAAGCCTGGCACAAGGTAAAAGCACTCAATAACTATTAGTGATGATTTCTGCTATTACTTTTATAGACCTATCTCAAGTAAAGAAAGGTGCAATTTCCCACCAAGACATGTGTTTTATAAAAGCTTTTAGGGCATCATTCTACGTGGGGTTTCCTCCTTTCTGTCTGTATTTACTGGAGTTGCTAAATGAGTTTTAACAGTGATTTGAGATTCAAGCAAAGTGAGTTTGGAAGATGTGGCTGCATTGGCAATTGCTTCCATCGGATGCCGTACCAGGACTTCGTGCCTGTTCTACACCAGGAAGGCTCAACAGGGGTGGGAATGTGGAGAGTCAGAAATCAAGATCTGCTGGAGAGATCCATGTTGCCAGACATCAGCAAATGCTTTCACACTTTAGAAGAATGATTAGCAAGAACACTGACTGTAGGTAAAGAGCTGATAACTGCACAGATCATTTTGATTTTTGATAACTAATAATTCACACTGAGGAACAGCATTAAAAAAAACGGTGGCATTTCACATTCAACAGAGAAATAATTAACTTTTAAAGTTAGCCAGTAAAAGAAAATGCCAAGGCAGGATGGTGAGGCAGAGCTGACAACAAGAGGGGATACAACGGGACATTAATTAGGTACAAGCAAACATCTTCCCTAATAGCTCATGTTCTCATTCCCAAAATGTCAACAATAGATATTAACACCAGATGCTGGCATTACATCTCCCCTGACAGTGAGTCTGGGCCATGTGTGCATGCTCTGAGAAAAGATTCATGTGATCGAGGAGAAAAATCCAAAGGGATAAAGGCAGTGTTTCTTTCTCTTAAATAATTTACAGATCTTTTATGAATGGCAGGAAAATGGGAGCTTAAGAGAGATCTCAACTGAAACAGGACGGGGGAGAAAGGCTGCATCAAGTGAGGCATCATCCACGTGGAGACTACTGTGGTGTCTGTTCCATTCACCTGGGTGCACACTGAACCCCGAGGTGCTCAGCCACCCTCCTGCAGGAGGCTGGGGGTGTACCCCTCGAGGCTGGCATTTGAAGCAATCTCCTGAGTATGTGGTGGTGAAACCACCACTCCTGGGTAAGAGACGTAACTACAGTATTTCAGAAAAAAACCATTTCTGATGATCTAAAAAAAAGAAAAGTTGTTCCCCACTGGATTCATTTCCATTTGTGTTTTGAGTCCATCAGAGAAGAGATGTAATGACTATAAGGAACGTGACAGATTTCTCATACCGAGCAGGACACAATCAGGCACCACTCGGCTGGCTACGTAAGAACTCTGTTAACTTAAGCTCCACGCCCTGTAGGCTAGGTGAAGCTGCCTCTGCCTCGGATGAGCTCTACTTCCAGAGCAACCAGTTGGAAACTCTCTGACTATTGGCCATTGCTCAGGGAGGTGGATTTGGGGCCACTAACCAAGAAGAACAGGCTACAAATAGGCAGACACAAATGTGGCGGGAATGCATACGAAGTAACTGGCTAATCACAACGACTATCTTTGCAGTCCACTCTTGAACAGATGAAACAAATTCCTCTCCAACATCTGGGCCTCTGCATGCGCTGTGTCCTTCACCGAGAAGGTGCTCCTCTCTGGACTTCCCCTTCTCACCCAAGTCTTTCTGTCTCAGTTTAGAATGTCACGGCCTCCGGAGGAATTTCCAGGCCTGCCCTCCCTAAAGTAGGTCCCACCTGGCCCTCCATCTCCACTATTCTCCATCAAGGCCTCTTGGCCTTGGCTGTTGTTTTTCTAAACAGCACCTCTCACACATGTGCTAATTCGCTTCTTTATTGTACTGGAAGTTATGAGGAGGTACTGCCTGTCCTGTTTACTTCCGTGAGCCCAGGCCTGAAATACAGTAGGAGCTCAGCATATGTTCGATGAACACTGTTGAAACGTCTGCTGCCTCTTACTGCTGTTGACTCAATCTTGGACCAAGAAAAACCAAAGAAGCTCCCAGGGGCTGACAGAATAACTTAGGTTGAGAAGTATCTAGAAAACAAACCAACCAAGCCAGAGGCTTCCTCTGAACAAAACCTGAAGAGCACAAATGAGTAAGACAGACTGTCTGCACTCAGGGAGTTTATAATCTAGAAGAGGAATGTGTACAGGTAGGCAAAGATTCAGATTAAAAAGTCACTGGACTGATGGATGCTGGTCAGGCCATGTGGTCAGTGTAGGTCCTGGGCTGGGGTTCTCAGAGCCTCCTGACAACCACGACAAACCACCTTGGAAAACTAATGGCACAGTCCAGGGGTTAAGAGCATGATCTCTAGAGTCAGGCTGCCTAGATTCCTAACTCAGGAATCTTGATGTTTGGGGCTGCCTGGTGGCTCAGGTCATGATCTCAGGGTCCTGGGATCGAGTCCCCCATCGGGCTCCCTGCTCAGCAGGGAGTCTGCTTCTCCCTCTCCCTCTGACCCTCCTCCCCGCTTGTGCTCTTTCTCTGTCTCAAACAGATAAATAAAATCTTTAAAAAAAAAAAAAAAAGGAATCTTGATGTTTAAGGTAAGTTCCTTAAAATCCTTGCCCCTCAGTTTTCTTATCTGTTATGTGGGGGTATTAGTAGTATTTATGTCACAAGTTGTTATGAGGATTAAATATTTGTGAAGTGCTTCGAAGCATGCCTCATACACAGGAGACACTCAACAAACAGCTATTAAAACTAAATGGTCTCTTCAAGGCCCAGAAAACTTGTTTACCAGTTAATTCCATCCAACTTGCATCTATTTTGGCCCATCGATTCCAATTACAGTATTTGGGCCCAGGCAACTTGCCTTTCAGTTCTCCTACTGTCCTGAGACTGTAGCATCTAGCATTGACTATGAGCTTAAATCCCAAGTTTGCCATCTTTCAACCACAAACCCTGATCTAGCTCCATCAGCTCCCTCTTACCCTTCATCCAACTTTTGCTAGTGGCCAGAAGAGGACATGCAGCCCTGTCCCAGTGCTTGCTATTATTTCATATTTGGTTTCCCTTCCAGAAAATATGAGCTTTACAGAGGTAAAGTATATGACACTTGGACTGGAATCCGGGCCTTGACATCCAGATGATTAAGAAGAGAAATGAGATTTTTGCGCTTAAGCAATCTTTGCTAATATACTTCATTCAGAAATCAACTCTTCCTTGAATTCAGAGCCCCTAAAGGAATATAAAATAATTTCCGTCCATGGGCTCAAAGTATCCATTATGTATAAGGCAAGATACTAGGCACCATGGGAGGAAAAAAAAAAAAAAAACCCATAAAACAAGATCTGTCTTCAAAGGCTGATTATGTTACAGTGTAACACTAACCTCTGATTTTTCTAAGGATCAATTGCATTCTGGTTTTGAGCACAAAGATTTAAGCATTGAAGTGCCAATGACTTAAACCACAAAAAAAAGTCCTTAAAGTACCACAGGTA
Source organism: Leptonychotes weddellii (assembly GCF_054177405.1). Taxonomy (NCBI): domain Eukaryota; kingdom Metazoa; phylum Chordata; class Mammalia; order Carnivora; family Phocidae; genus Leptonychotes; species Leptonychotes weddellii. Next base: position 11,868,988 of record NC_138373.1, on the reverse strand, counting down.
AATAATCATCTTTGTGATGATTTTGGAATTTTACTTTAATCAAATCCAGTAAGATGTTCCAAATAGCATTTATCCTTTAACAATCAACGCTCAATCTCTAAATCCTGGCTTTTACTTTAATCACTCATGAAAATTCTATTATTCAAGTGCTGACTGTGGTCTGTCTTGCTGTGCACCAAGCCGCACAACCACCAAGCCCACAGCCTGCTCGGCGTCCCCCATGCCACCACCCGGGCACTGGAGCCAGAAGAGAACCTGGGAGCACAGGGTGCTGAGTCAGGCTGCCTGGGATCTGCTCTGGTAAGTCTTTTCCCCATACGAAGGAAGGGCGAGTGGCCAAGAGCTCTATCAATCAGGAGCTGAGCCGGAAGTTTCTCTGGAGAGACTGATTTGAGGAGGCCATCCACAGAAGTTGGAAAGCATGACGTACCGTTAAAGGAATTCCCAAGGAAGAGAAGGTGGGGGAGAAATGGAAGCTAACTGGTAAGTATCACTGAGGGTTGGCGAACACCGACTAAAGAGGCAGTGAACCCTTTGTCACAGGAGGTTATGGCTATGGGGCCATTTGGAGAAAAGGGGTACGGGAGACTTTCCAGATGGAAATTGGAACAGATGACCTTTACATACTCGCCCAACCCTGAGATGACATGACTCTCATCCCAATAAATGCGAGTTCTATTAGAGCAACCCTCGATAGAAGACCACTTGCTCTCCACGAATTCTTCCAGGTTGCAGGTCACAGGGCAGGCAAGACCAGAAGACTTCACAAAGCAGTGAGAGGCTTATTGGTACAGAGGGCTTTGTTTCCAAACTTCTCTGAGTCAAAGGCACATTAGACCCTGCTTTGCAAACAGCCACCTGTCTACTTATCTGAGACAAGTAATAGCATATGCTGGGAGAGTACAACAGGCGGCCTGAGGAGCCAAGATGTCTTTTCTTGCATGTTTTCCCAATTAACTCTATTCTTGGACGCCTTTGAAGAAAAGAGTCCCTCCTGAAAACATCGCAGAGTTTGGAGAAAAGAGGGAGTTTCAAGCAGTATTGGTAATTCTAAACTTGTCAAATGGAAAAGCTTCATTCCAAAACAAATGTGGGTTTGTTTTTTTTTTTTTTTTGGAGGGGTCGAGGGTTGGGGGTGTGTGTGTGTGGGGAAACTGCTAGCCAAATGTCATCTTTGCTTATTCTTGATAAAATGTCTCCTAATCCTCAAAAGGTTCTAAGCCATGTTGATCATCTTTTAAAATAAGGTCACTGAATTTAGAGAGCCAAGAAGACTGCAATTCTCTGAATGTGTTAACACCACCCAGTACAGCAGATCTATCTGAGGTCAGACGCTTTTTCAAAACTCCAGCTTACATGGCCTTCTCTCAAAATACAGTCAAGTGCATCAGACTTAGCATTTAGGTGAGGGTTGGACTTGAAATGGGTGTGACCCTATGACAGGGCAGGAACTGAGAGATTAGGAAAAACCCAGTGTCAGGAAATAAGAAAATCCCTAGGATTCAGTGAAAGAACAATTAGGTTCCTCTCGCTCATGCTTCATATTTTTTTCTGACACTAGGTTTTCTTGCCTTTACCTTGTAAATATTTCTCATTAATTTCTGCTCTGCCCTGTCTACCACATTGCCTAGGTTCAGATTCTCAGCCACTTCCCTTTCGAGCCCACGCTCTGCAGAAAAACCAGTCATGTTTCAGGGCCTGGATTAGGGTAAGGCAAGTGAGGTACCCAGGGCACAAAATTTAAGGAGGCATCATTCTCAGGGTTGTGTAAGTACCAGTCTTGAACTTCACATCCCTCTCTTTGTGTTTTGCACCTTAGGTGCCTCTCTTGCCTCATCCTGATCCTGGTTCTAAAACTTAGCAAGTATCTCTAATGCTCCACAACACTCACACCGTGAATGCCATTTGCTGGATCTCATGGTGGGCTACCTTTCCATGGGCAACTGTCGGGATGGTCACAGTCCCACACCAAACACCAGCAGGCCTTTCCTCACACAGTTCCCCAGACGCACACTGTCACTTTACACATCTGATCTGTGCGGCACCACACTCCCCCTTCACGAAATCCCTACCTTCTCTTCATCCCTGCCCAAATTCCTATAAATATGAATATAAAGGAATATATACAAAATTTTATGTATATAAAGGAATATATATAAAATTTCCCTTCCACGTTTCCATCTTAGGAGCCTTCCCTAAAACCACCACTTCCTTTTTCCTCCTCCTCTATACTCCACCACACACATTGTAACTATTTCTATTACGATATTTACCACAGAGTACTGTCTTTAACTGGGCATGTGTCAGTTGCTTGTGGTTCCAATCTAGTGAGGAACACGTAGTGTCCACCCATCTAGGCATCCCCACAAGTCCTAGCACATAGCTGGCCTTCAAGACACGTTTGCTGAGTACGTGAATGTGCATTCTGCTGAACACATACCCTTAGTGTTCTCCCTTTTATCCTCTACGTAGATCAATTCCAGGTCCAAAGCAACAAGAGGAGACTTCCAATCATGGGAGAAGGAACCAGACTTTTCAGAACATGGGTCTGTCCAGCTTGCTAAGTTTGCCTTGTCTGTGTGAAATGAAGAGGTCCATGATAGTGTGACTGGCTGCCGTGAGCAAAGTTAACATGTTTGTTAAACATCATTGATAAAGATGATTAAATATTCCATTTCTGTTTCCTTTAATTAACTATAATTAAAACATCACAGGGAGTCGGTAAAACCCATTTGCATATACTCTTTGGAGAGGTGTTCAGTACTGTCCCGTCTTTGAGATTTGGAAGGCTCCATAAATGAGCTTATGTTGGCTGATTCCTCCCACCTCTCCTTTCAGAAACAAACCAGCATTTTGGCTATTTTAAAAACTACAAAGTCTTTTCCAACTTTAGAAGAAAACACTGGCTTGGTAGAATACAGAATGATCCACAGAGAACACAAGCCTAGAAAATGTCTTGTGTTGAACTCCTAAGAGCACCAGGAAAAGTCTGACCGGTCGTAAAGCGAGGAGAAGGGATAGCAAGAGGGTGCAGAGGGCAGCCTGTTTTCTTTTGGTAAGTCTGCAGCTGTGTGTCAGTAGGGCAGGGTGCTTAGGAGGTAGAAGAGGCCTGGACCTGCCCGGTCCAATATGGTAGCCATTAGCCACATGGGCCCATCTGAATTTAAACTAATTAAAAGTAAATAAAATTAAAATTTCTTCAGTCTCACACCTCAAGGGCTCAATAGCCACGAGCTAGTGCCTATGTACTGGACGGGGCAGGTACAGAACACATCCATTACCACACAAGTTCTATGGGACAGTGATGGCATGGACAGTGGAAACTCACATATCAGCCTCCACAGCCCCATGAGCAACGATGCCCATTCTTACCCCTAGTTCATAATAAATATGCACACATCAAGCATTTCCTTATCCATCTTCTTGCAAGCAAGTGGCTTCTCTAAAGAGGGTAATAGTTTATATGCTACAGGACCGGAAGCTGCCATTACAGCTTCCCTCCTAAGTTAAAAATGAACAGTATCAACTGAGATACCCAGAGCTGGCTCACTTAAGAGATCCAAAGTGACGGATGGCCACTAGAAATTTGAGAACAGTTTAACAGCGAATGAGCCCAAGAATCACTCCAAGGCAGGGAGAGGGAGGAGAGACAGAGCACTGAATGCACAGATTAGCAATCACTGATGGGGACCCAGGGGGCTGCAGGGGCTGGGAAATCAAGCACTGCAGCCCCAGGCCTCCAAGAGCATTCTGATTCCAAGGAGCAGTGTGTTTCATCCCTCAGGAGGGGCAGCCCTGCTCAACTCTAGCTGTTCCCAGCTCTTGTCTCCTACTTAAAAAATGAAAGACATCAAGGAAAACAGCTTCTTTAGCTGAAGTGATACACTATTAAGTGCCAACTAGTGAAAATTTCTAAGCACTGTGTCCAGCTAGACTTGCACCCTGAGTCAACAAGTTGTCCACTGCTTGCCCCTTCTATAGGTCTGTGCTCACGTTTTAAATAAACACTAACAGATTCCACTCTGTAAGAGGTGAACCGAAAATCCTAAGATCCAATCTGAAAGAGAAGCCAAGGGCATTCATTTCCAAGCATTAGACTGGTTTCACATGAGGTGATTAGACTCTTCCGTGCTAATTGCACTAGAAAGAACTAATTAGAAAAATCTACCATTCAGCTAATGAGAGCTGGGCCCTAACTATCTCATTGCTTAACTTCTCAGGTTGTAAAATACCACTTTCTTTTTTTCATGCCCCATCTGAGAAAGTTGTCACTGTGTTAAATTTCAGCAGGCAGGCTAGGCATTAAATAACTGAAGCATCATTTACAAAACACCCCCCCATGCTATAGGTCACTGGGGCTCCACCCAGGATTGCTTCCTATTTCAGAAGGGTAAATATGATAGATCAAAGACTGCGAACTAGCAGTAGAGTGAACTGGTAATGAATTTTGCCCCATTTCTCAGCACAACCTTCTTGGTGCCTTTGTGCCTTTTATTCCGGGGCCTGTTAATAATGCAGGATAAGGAATTTCACATGTAATGCTGCTACTCCCAGACGAAGAGTTCATTAAAAAGCAATGATATCACCTGATTGAGACTCACGTCCCTGCCAAAGGTTGCAGCATTTATCAGGAAGCTGATGGAATGAGAATAATGAAGAGCTAATAAATCAGAGGCCCTCATTGTACAGTAAACTCATTATATAGTAAACAGTAGAGAGTCAACATTGGAAAATAGGAATCTGGCCATATTATTCGGATGAGGGCTGTCACAAAGTTTTCTTTCCTTTTTTTAAAGATTTTATTTATTTATTTATTTATTTATTTATTTATTTATTTATTTATTTATTTAAGAGAGAGAGCATGAGCAGGGGCAGGAGGAGAAGGGACAGAGGGAGAGGGAGAAGCAGACTCCTTGCTGAGCCTGGAGCCCAACGTGGGGCTTGATCCCAGGACCCTGAGATCATGACCTGAGCCGAAGGCAGATGCTTAACCGACTGAGCCACCCAGGCACCCCCACAAAGTTTTCTTAGAAGAATAAGTTCAGAGGAAGCTCTGAGTTTCACATAATTCACATATTATGTCCACTTAAGAAATGCCTCTGCAGCTCAACACCCTTCCCAAAAAAGCATTTTTTTCAAAAAAGTTTACAGTCCTCTTGGCAGGAGTCCAGATCCTATATGCTGCAAGATGATGTGTGAAATTAGCAGAAATGTAAATGTCAGAACTTCTGTTTTTGGAATTAAATGCTAGAGACTCTCTATCTAGGATCCCCATTCCCTACCTCAAGGTAGAAAGTTTTCAAGAAGACAAAAATTCGCATGTTCAAGTACACAGAGGATGCTGACATTAACTCCTGAATTTCCAATGACGATCAAGAATGAGAAGTAAACTCGCCTTCCCAAATAAGCTCTGGAAAGCAGGGATGCTAGCTGCAAAGTAGGTATGTTTCATATGTCTGTCCTTAATTACTCATAACCTGACTTGATGGGGTTTGGATTAAGGGCCATTTTGGGGGTTACCTGGCTATTCATTAGCACTTCTAAGCAGACAGTGTGAAATACGGAGTGAGATTCAGATCCTTCCCTTGTGTCTTTTGTGAACAAATGTCAGAAAGGACTTGTTAGGGCAAAGGAGTACAACCAACGGTTATAATAAGGTTTGAGGAAAATCTGGAGATTTCATTTTGTAGGTATACCTCACCCATCCCTTATGCATATTTCTCCTGACAGTTCTGCTGCATTCTTTAATTTTTTTTTTTTTTAAATCACATGTTATTCCAAAGGCTCTTAGGTTACTACAGTACGTGAACAAACATGATAGGTAATGGGAGAGACCAACTAATAGCACAGTACCCATGCATGTACTGTTATCCCCATTTTACAGATGAGAAAACAGGGAGGTTAAGGATTGCTTGGTATTAACCAGCTGAGTGACAGAAGTGGGATTTCGAACCCGGCAGGTCACGTGTTCAACTTCAGATTACTTCTTTCCTTTCAGAGTGTCCCTAGCATCCTCAAACTGATTTATGCACTTCCCAGCAGTATTTTGCTTTGAATTTCACCACAAGGCTTAATTATGCCCAGTATATTTTTTAAAGGCAGCCATCATAAATTAATCAGGACCTCTCTGTAAGTAAGCAGCAAGAAAAAAAAGATATCAAGACTTTTGTCAGAAAATAAATTCTCCTTAACACAGAAATGGGGCTGGGTTGGAACTGAAAGGCTCTTCCCACAATGGTCTTAAGTCTATTTTTATTTTTTTCTCAAGATTTTCATCTTGACTCCTTCATGAACCAAAAAAAATAAAAAAAATAAAAAAATAAATCCAAGCCCTATTCTCTCTACCCTATCTCTAACAATGTGAGGCCTAAAGAAGTGAAACATTGTGGGCAACATTAGGGCAAGTTGCTAACTGAATAATGAAGGAAAACCTCAGGTCTTCCCTCCCAGGTTATCATCGGTAACAATTCAGTGGCTTGGTCTTTCCCCATGGTCAAGAAGGAAGGGTCAACAGCGGTATTCAACAGGAGTGTCAGACTGTCCTCTTGTTTTCACTCATGTATAATACTTATTAATACAATGAATGGCCCAGAAATGAGGACAGAGACAAATTCCAGGAAATACTGCTAACATCACATAATTAGAAAAAGCTACTGGAAGAGAAAACATTACTTCAAATGTTGAAAAAAAATCTACACATTGTTTTGCAAAACAGAGATTTGATGGCAATACTCAATATCCCAGTTGGATTGATACAGACAGAGAAAGCAGATTATACCAGTGCAGCTAGATAATAACACTAACAAGCAATATTTAATGAAATACTTTAAAGGTGATTAAGAAATTATTCCTTGGAATCCAATTAATATTCATAACATTATTATTTCTGTTTTTTTAATGAGGAAACTGAGAAACAAAGAGGAGGCTGAGGAGATGGGTTAGGTGGAATGGTCTGGTACACAAGGCAGGAAAAGTGGCCGGAGTCACTGAGGGGGCCTTTTCAGGAAGCTCATGTCTTCTCTGGGGCCGACACGGACAGAAACGCAGAGGGATTCACTCCTGAACTGGTATCATCATAAACATTTCCCTGGGTTGCTTATCACTGAATTTCCTCTGGACTCTAATTGGGAAGACTAAAATAACCATCTTGCCTGGCAGACTCTGAGAGCAGAGGCAGGAGACACAACAGCAATTACACAATTCAGGCAACATTTTCACTAACTTTTCCAACGATCTCCCATCACTGGGAGAGAACTTTGTTTCCTTTGTCAAATTTCCCGAAAAGACAGTCTCTGCTATCTCTAATATTGGCTGTATCTAAACATCAAGTGCAACCATGATATCCTTTAATAGTTAATCCTCCAACATGTAATTAGGCATTCACATGACAATCAAAACCATGACTATATTTCATGTTTGCCTTCCCTTTCAAGCCCTCTACTAGAGGGGCACTTACTCTGTCAAATCTGCTATAGTAATCAAAACATTGAAATTACTTCTTTCCACACTAAATATACTGGAACTGGTTGTTTGATTAAATGTAGAGCAGAGAGTGCAATTTGCTAAATTACAAGTATTCTGAACATGTAAATATAGTTTAATTACTGCAATTAAAGAAGATTACTGGAGATTGGCAGATGGGAATGTAATGCTGTTTTAATTAGAGTTTTTAATGCACTGTAACATAAGCATAATATTAACCCTTTATCCTAGAAGAGGTAGCTGGTCTTTGAAAAATTAGTATTTAAAAATGTATTAGAGCTAGTGTTTCGTAACAAGGGCTAGACTGAGTCACACTGCCCTGGAAGCCATCAGTGAGAAGAATCATAGTTTCTAAGAACGGGAAACTAAGGCAGAGAGCGATGACAGCCAACACACCTGCTGGAGTACCACCTATGAACATATATGCAAGCATGCATGAATACATGTGTGCGCGCACAGATCAGCACAGACCTCACTGGCTGCTTTTCATAGAAGAAGAATGTTGCCACAACCTCAACGACTGAAGGGACTTCCAGGCCGTGAGATGTTTCATGGAGCCCGTGCTTAGCAAACACGAAAAGAAAAAGTATTTCAAAAATGCATTTATTTTAAAAAACGCATTTATTCACCTCCAAGGAAACTCTAGCACAGATGCAGCTGATGCTCTACAGAGGGAGGCCAGTATTTCTTATTATTCACCTTCCAGAACCGTACAGGCTATATAAAGTAATATTCCAGAACGTAAGAAGCAATCTTTGTCATCTTGAAAGCTATCACTTGCAACATTTTATCCATTTAAGTCAATAGCCTATTAGAAATTCTAATTGAAAGTTCAATAGTCAGCTTGGAGCCTTACAATAGAGGTTACCTTTTGGAAAGCCATTTAAAGTCTTAATCTCTTTATCATTTGGTATTTTGAAGCCTAACTTTGTTCTTGTTAGGCAGATCAATGGCATTAATTTACAAAATGGGGGAAAATGTCACCCTTCATCCTTTAAGTCTCAGCTCAGTGAAGAGCAGCATAAGCGAATCTGATCACTGCTTTCCCATATTAGCAGCAAACGGTGCCATGGGAGGCTTGACCTACAAATTTTAATTACTGCATGAAAAATTCAGTTCCTAGAGATGAAGAGAGGCTTGAGCAAAAAAGCAGGGGCCCACCTTGTGCACGTCTGCTGAGTTTTAAGTCTTCAAGACTCTGAATCACTGGCCAACACCACAGTCAGTGAAAGAGGTTTACTATGTCTGAGAACAAGTCACAAACTTCAAAACAAAGCAAGACCAAGACCAAAGACACCGGGGCAGATAAGTAAGCTTCTAAGGGAAAAGCTGTGAAAGATAATACATTTCTGTTTTACTGAGCATATGGCACCTTGAAGGGTCATGCACACACTTATCAATTTGGAAAAAAAAAAAAAAGGTGGTCATGGAGCTAATTCAGTTAAGAGTTACAGCCTCGGATGCAAGCATCCCAACAAAAATCAGAGAGGCAGTCTTGGTGCTCTGCTATGGCTAAAAAAACATTCTTAGCACTTGGGAAGGAATTACTTTCACCCAAAACAAAAGAAACGGATTCTGAATGTGTAGACATGATGGCTAATTTGTGGTGGCAGAAAAACCAATAAAAATAAGTCGTCTAAAAATTAAAGCCAAAAGTCGTACACGGTAGGCATATCTACTGCTGTAGTAAGCAGAAATAAGGGCAAGGCTGTCAGCTTCTGTGTTCTAGAAGCTAAGGGAGCAGACCTACACAACTGCCACCTTACATGTAGGCGGAAACATGTGCATTTGTCAATATAACTTTGAAGCAATCATTTAACACACAGGTACACGCATCTGTACTTAAACGAAGGGACCAGAAGGCCACAGAGGAATGTTAACAGTAGCTACCCTGTGGGAGTAGAAGCTTGTTCGGGGGTGGGGGTGCGTCAGGGGCTTTTGCTTTTTAGTTTGGATACTTTTTAAAAATCGCTCAGGTTTTTAAAATTACTAACCTGTATGGCTTTCCGAATTGTTAACAAGCCAACTTTTTTAAAAAGAAGAAAAATAAAATTTGTATTTGATGTTACAGCCTAAGAGCCTGTAAATCTTTTTAGAAAGAAAGATTTTTTTTTTTTTTTTAATATGAAAGAGAGCACCATTTGCTTCCAAAATTTAGACTTTTTAGTTTTAGGTTTTCTTAAAAATTAGGCTCCCTTATTTACTTCCAAAACTTGCTGCTACTACAGAACTGTGTTAACCCGAGTCTTGGTGAATCACTTTACGTGTTTATTATTCAACTTATGTGGGGACGTGTTTCTGCCTTTCTCCATACAGGGTCCAGTACTGGGTCATGCACTTGGCATCTTCCTTAATATCGCTTGATGATGGTGATAGGGCAATACTGACCTTGCAACCATGGATAGATGGATGCATTTTCCATGCAGTCCTAGCTACTGTTGGCTAAAACTTAGGAGTCAAACAGCTTTCTGATGACTAAACCATATTTATCTTTTCATTTCTGATCTGATCTGATCGCCACATCCTTCTCACCCAAGACATGCCTCACTGTCACCTCCTGACACCAACAGCTGGAATTCTGTGATGAAGTATCCTAATGAAAAAGCCATTAGCAATTTGTACCAGGTGCTCCTGGGCTTTTCTGCCCCTGCACTTAGGTTAACAGCATGCTGGAAGGTCTCTAGAAAAGACAGAGGCACCTGGTTAAAGAGCTGAACAGTCACATCCCTGATATGCCTTGGCCATTGACACAGATGGGCTGGTCCTTAGGTCAGGGCCCACTACTTGGAAGGCACAGAATCCCATGAATTGGCTGCCCTTGGAGGATAGGGCTAACTAGAACAAGCGTAGGGAGGGAAACGTCGCTGGCCTCAGATCTGGGCAGGAGAGCATGTTCAGGAAGGCAAACCTTGAGCGCACTTACTGAGCCCGGCTTCCAGCAGGAGCCAGGACCCATCCTCTGTTGAGACTCCAGGAAAGGGCTTGGGGATATACACAACAAAAGTCATTGCCATGAGATGGAAAAGAACACATGCTCAATGTAAGAAAGCATGAGATGCAAAAACTCAGCTTCCCTGAAGTGTGGCATTTTCAAAGCCCACACATCATAACAACTTTGAATTCTGAGACGCCTAAACAGGAAGCCCCTGAGGTTCCATCTGTCTCCCAGACTAGAAGGACAGCTGAGGAACCATGCTGCTGTCTGGAAGAGGGCTGGCAGAAATCTCAGGAACCTTGGCCCAGGAGCTAAGAATGTGCAGTCATTCCTCTCTCCAGTCTAATTTACAGTCCTGACAAAAGCTGTTGGCTTATTACCAGGTCTGTCTCTGTACATAACTAGAAATGAACCACCAAAAAGAGTTGGCTCACTTCTTAATTTTGTTTTTATCCTTAAATTTTAAAAAATCAAAGGATTTATCATCACATGATATTAAAGAAATTCAGTATTTCCTTTGTTCTACATAACACCTTACCACCAAAATTAAGAAAGGAAGATTGTTAGACGGATGTGAAAGTCAAGAGGAAAGAAGTGGAGACACAAAAGTAGAGAACATGAGCTGAGATCGTAATTCTTGGTTTGACTGGGCTCTGAAGCCCTGAGGAGCTCCAGAATGCTGACCAGTAAAGGCATGCTGGCATTCAAGGTCCTCCCCGGTGTACTGAGCGTCCGCCCTTCCCAGGCATGTGACTAGTCTTCTGCTCTGTAATATTCTCTTCCAGTGACTTGATTTCGACTGTGCAGTCATCTCTGCACACACGAGTCATATTCCTAGCGCTGTACTTCAGCTACTTACTTCTCCAGACTCCACATTTCCCTTTATTTATATCAACCCTACTCTTTAAGATTCTACCCACCATACCAACATCTCAAGTGATGTAGGAAAGGATTTGACAAAATCCAACACTTTCCATGATAAAAACACTCTGAAAACTATCAATAGGAAGGAAGTTTTTTAACACAATAAAGAACATTTCTGAAAAACCCAAAGCTAACATCAGTCGGGGAGAAATACTGAAAGCTCTCTCCCCTAAGACCATGAACAAGACAAGGGTGCCCACATTCACTAATGCAATGAAACACTGTACCAGAAATTCTAACCAGAACAATCAGGCAAGGAAAAAAAAGGGCGTCTATCTCTATTTACAGATGAAATGATTCTATATACAGAAAATCCCAAAGCTAATAAAATGAATTCAGCCAAGTTGCAAGGTACAAGACCAACACACAAAACTCCGTCGTGTTTCTATATACCAGTAATGCACCATCCAAAAAGGAAATTAAAAAAATTATTCCATTTACAGTAGCATCCCAAAGAATAAAATACCTATTTAACCAAAGAGGTAACACACTTGTACACTGAAAACTACAAAACAAACATTGCTAAAAGAAATTCAAGACCCGAAGAAATGAAGAACACCATTGTTCATCGAATGGAAGACTTCGTATTGTTATGATGTCAACACTACCCAATGTGATCTACAGATTCAAAGCAATCTCTACAAAATGTGTATCCTAAAATGAAGCCTCTCTCCCTCATCATGGTACTGAGACGCAAACGTGAGGCCCAGGCGAATTCATTGGCTGGGAGCAGGGGTCCAGGAGCTGACTGTGGGGGTTAGGGAACACTACTCACTCTTTGGAAGGGCCTAAAAGGAACCACCCATGCCTCCACCAACACTGCTTTAGGCTGAAAAGATATTATAATAGTTATCCTATGCTAATGCTTATGTGGATATGAGCAGAAATAAAATGAAAATTATGTGACGATCTTCACATGCCAAAGCAGGTCAGAAGACAAAAATACTACAAAACAGGGAATTTAAGGAGGAAACGGTGAATAGAGGAGGTTCTCAGAGGAAGAGGGCTCAGACTAACACCTTCACTGAATTCTGAAGGGCATAAAAGGATGCCCAGAATATCCAAATCCACGAATTGTAGGGTGTTGAACTAGCTGTGCCTTTTATTCAGAAAGAAAAATCTCAAATGAAAAATAAAAGGTTGCAAAACATTCTGAGAAAATGCCACAAGCTACCTTCTGCCATCCCCTAAAAACCCAGCCCCTCCTAACAGAGAAAGACATGTATCATATGACCTCACTGATATGAGGAATTGTTAATTTCAGAAAACAAACTGAGGGTTGC
>NC_138373.1:11836801-11855864 GCF_054177405.1 Leptonychotes weddellii | reverse complement strand
TTTTTTTTTAAAGATTTTATTTATTTATTTGAGAGAGAGAGAATGAGAGACAGAGAGCATGAGAGGGAGGAGGGTCAGAGGGAGAAGCAGACTCCCTGCCGAGCAGGGAGCCCGATGCGGGACTCGATCCTGGGACTCCAGGATCATGACCTGAGCCGAAGGCAGTCGCTTAACCAACTGAGCCACCCAGGCGCCCTAGGACAATTTTCAAAGGACCAGTTACTTGGGTCAGATAGAAGGATGAGATGAAGGTATTACAATGTAATTTATTAAGACTGTTTGCATAGTGTTTTCTAGAGCTTCCTTCCAAAGCCATTCATTCAAAGGGCATTTGCTCGTTAAGGTGCTAAGAGTTCTGGGCCCTGGGAAAACAAGAACAATGAACAAAGACAGAGAAAATATACCTTCTGAGCTTGGCAGAGATCGGATTTTGTTTTTACTAATTCCCACCCCCCAAGAGTGAACACAGGAGGGACTTAGCAAACACAGGTTTTAAAGTCCACAGGTTTTCCTGACTTCCATTGCTACTCCCCGTCTCACCACAACAAATTCTGCCTACTAATGCACTTGAAACTATTTATTTTTAAAAATGTCACCAGTTTAGCTGGGTTGAGAAACTCTAAGGAAAGAACGAGGGTCAAGTGCTATTAAAATTTCTGTTCTGCACCCTCACCTGTCTCCTTTCATTAAAACAGAAATGCAGATCTGAAATAGGATCATTATCATTGGTGGATACACTTGGCAGCATCCCCCAACTCACAAATCCCTCAGCTTATTTAAATAACACAGAGCCTAAAGATTAAAGCTGCCTTGTGTTCAGGAGACATCAGGAAGGAGATCACTTGGGCCTCAATATTCCTTTCAGTAGTAACTTGATGCATCATAATTTTTTTGCACTTTGTTATATCCCACCAGGTTTTATTTATTTAAATCCCAGAATCTTTTGCTGACATGGCAAGGCAGAAGCAGAAATGTTTTTGTAAAACTTAAATGAACCCGTAAGTGGACACTTGCTCCATAAATCTTTAAAATGCTAGGTTATGCCTTGGAAACCACTTTTACAAGCCCCTTCCATCTTGCTTGAAAAGAGCACATAAAACACCCACTTTCTGTCCCAGCAGCACCTAAGTGGTATCAACGGATACAGTGAATTTTCATGAGGAATAAACACAAAGTTCAAATCAAACACCAGGCATCTAGATGCAGCGGATCTGCTGAGAGGATGAGGGCAGTTAAAATGTTTTAATGAGAAGGGGGGCTGTGTCCTATTTCTCTAAACACTTCCTGGTCCAACCACACTACCTGCTGACGTTCATGGACCCCTCTCCTGTCTCCTCTACAGCCAGCAGCCCTCCTACCACCGTCACCCCTCCGCCCGGTTCCTACTGTCTCAACACCCAGATTGCTACGTAGAACTCATGATCCAAGCGCTCTCACCATCAATGACAAGGGGATGGCCTCAAAACCCTTTCCCAATCTAAACCTAGTCAACCTGAAATGAGTTTCCCAACCTAAATTCAGTCAACTTAAGACACAGGCCCATAGTTTTAGGTTCTTAGGGTCATTGTCAATGGACCACTGTATTTTGAAGCTCTTCTAAGCAACGCTTCATCCTGTGCCTCAATCTTCCTGTCCAGCCAGTGGTAACTGTTCATTTTCCCTGTATGCTCTTCCCCTCACTCTGCTCGGACTCATGTCTTTGCTCCTCAAACTGGTCTCTGCATGGTCCTCCTACCTGTGAATTAATCATTTTCTTTTCTGTCCCCCTCAACCTTGTTAACCTTCTCCTACACATTACACTATGTGAATGCGTTCATCTGATGGCTCTCCAGCATAAAAATCTCTATGTGACATGAATAATACATTTATAAATCATACAGGAGCCAGGGAGCCTCCACATAACCCTTGAAAGAGTTTAAAAATACTCAAGTGGTAAGAACAGTAATTCAACCATCACATTCCCCACCCCCATTGCTGCCACTGGTGTTTCTAAAGGAAGCAAGTCATGACCGCTACATTTTGGAAGTCTCAGGTCCTCCTTTATTATCAACAGATCATGGCTCAACCCTGACAATTCACAAGCTAAATTAACCTTTGAAATCTGTATTGGTTTGATTCAGTAAAATTTTGTTGAGCACCCCCTATATGTCTACACTGGCTCAGCAATGGGGACTTGCCAATAAATACAGATTCAGTGCTCTCCTGCAACCGCTAGACAGTAATGACCTTGAAGGCAAGGGCCATGTCTCAGGTCTTAGGGACCTTTACGTCAGGGAATGCACCAGCCTGAGAGAACCCTCACGAGGCCCTCACTGTTCCAGGCTTGTGCCCACTAATAATTTTCAGGAATATTTTCTGGAATACTAGGAAGAACTTGGCTCACACTAGAACCTCCACCTGAATTCGAGTCCTGAATCTCTTATTAACTAAATGTGTGACTTTGGGTGAAGTACTTAACTTCCCTCTGTCTCAGTTTCTCAAATGTCTATGGGAAAACCAGCAATAATGGATTCTTTTGAGGATTAAAAAGAGTTAATACATGAAGTTTTGAAAATAGTAGCTAGCATATCATGGATGCTCAAATATTAGCTATTATTTTCTAGGCACTGTTCTTACAATATTGTTAGAAAAAGAAAATGTTTCTCTGCTATATGAAGAAAAATCTTTCCCATGGCAAATGATGAATTCATTAAGACACAATCTGCATCTGAAGGTTACAACCTTGCCCTCCAGTGACAAGAAACATGAAAAATATACATATGCTCTTGCACACACATACACGAAAAAATATCCATTTGTACCAAAAAAAAAAAAAACAAAAAACACAAAACAAACCCAAAACCTTTCAGTAAGGGTTTTTTTAAAAAGAAGATAAACAAGGATGAAAGCCATACCCAGCAGCAACCATTTCCAGTGTGACCTGGTGAGTTTTCAGCTTCAAACCGGTCAGATCAAGTGCTCCCCGGCGGTGTTACCTGGGGATCTGTCACTCACATGTCAAACCTGGTTCCGCTGGCTTCTTCTCACATAGAACACACGGCCAGATGCATCACTGTCTTCTAGCCTGGAGTGTTGAGGGTCAGGGGTGGGGGAGAGGGTGTGAGACACGGCAGGGGGCAGGGGCCTCAGGGACACCAGCAAGTGTGCTTTCTTGTGTCCACAACAGACTTGCATTACAAAGTATCACAGTTTTTCCAGGGACCCAATTTCAGTCTTGTACTAGGCTTGGCAAGGTTTTGGGTTCATCATCAGTCTTGCGCTGGGTTCCGATTCATCAAAGATGGTCTCCTTGGGATCGAAACACCCATATCAAGAATGGAGACCTGGTTCCTTCAGCACTGGCCAGAAGGTGAAGTGTACAGAGGGTGGCCTCACACTGGCTAGGTGGGGGGCAGACAGCAGCCTGTTGATGCCCAGCTGAGGCCCCCTGCTTAACTCTCCAATCCATCCTCTTCTTTTAATAAGCTTCAAGTGAAAATTGGGGACCAAGTCACAGACTTTATTCTACAGTGAATTCTGCAGGACATAACAATCGAGAGCTAACTTTTGTTTAATCAACCACTTATCACCAAAGCAGTTCTTACAGCATTATGTCTTACTATGCTAGCAATTTTGCTTTATTTTATAGTAGATTTATTCAGAATTCAATGAGTTCTAACTCCATGCACAGCATCAGTCGTTCTTCCTGCTCTATCCCTGAACCAGATTGGGCTAAAGAACCTTCAGTCAAAAGTTCATAGGGAAGAGGAAAGTGCAACAGAGGGCCATCTGTGCAGGTAACGACGTGACTGGATGTGTACAGCTTTAGGAAGAATGTTTGTAATGAAATAAAAAGTGTGTGTGTGGGGGGAACACATGCTTTGGAGGCCAGAACAATAAGCTGGAGGTAATAGGAACCTTAACCATAATGGTGGCATTAAGAACAAAAAGTCCAGACGCAGGAATCCATGGGGCTGGAACGGACGTGGCTTGGTGACTGGCCGGATGGGAGGGTAAGAGAGAGGAGGTGAAACGGGTAGGATGCTTCAAACCCGGCACACTACCAGGCTGAATTGGGGTAGGAAAAACCTGCTCTGGGAGAAAGGAATGATTTCTATTTGAGAAAGGCATCCAGCAGGTGGCTGACGATGTAGCTTTGAGGTTCCAGAGGGAGGCCAGGGGCAGAAAGGATAAAGATGGAAAGGGAGGGCATGGACAGTCAGAGAAAAGAAAGCAAAGTGAGAAGCGGTTAGCTCGGAACTAAGCTGAGCACTTGTCATGTGTTTGCTAATTTTATCCTCCCAGCCCTCTGAAGTCAGTATGAGAAAACATACTCAGAAAAATTCAGTAACTTACTCAAGTTTCTGTAGCTAAATAAGGGCCATGCCAGGATCTGAATTTGGGTCTAGCAGACTCTCAGACCCATGCCAGGAAGGAACATTCTCTACTAACACAGGGATGCTTGGACATCTGAAGAGCAAGAGGGCAAAGCCTGATGAAGATGGGGAAAAGGACCAGAAGAGGGCCGCAGAGTCAGGAAGGCCTTGGGTGACAGAGCTCGAGGAGGAGGAACAGTGGATCAGCCAGGCACAGTGCTGCCCCAGTCTCTGTGGTCAGAAAGTCACTCGTGCGTGTCAAAGAAATGATTTTCTTAGCACAACAGGATGTAGTTACTTGTTCAGGGATGACCGCAAGTATAAAATCCCTTGACTCTGAAGGAAAGGAAAGACCTGAGATGGAAGCAGAGTTTTTGCTTTTGTTTTTACAGATTGGAGAAAACTTGCTCAAGTTCATAAACTGAGAGGGAAGGAAGTGGTGAAGGAGAGAGGAGGTATAAGACAAAGGGAAAGTAACAATTGATGAGACAAAGCCTTGGAGGAGACAGTAGGGTTGGCTGAAGAACATGGTTTTGACCTTGGGAATGAAAAAAAGATGCATTTTGCTCTGACGGCAGAGGGAGTGATGCAAACATGAAAAATGATTCTGACAAAAAAATGTTAAATGCAGGAGATAGAAGTCAAGGATGATCTAACTGGACATCCTTGATGTTCTTGGCAGGACTACCCATGGATAATGAGGTGGACAGAAAGTCTGGACCAGAGGGTTTCACATGAGAGGGAAAAGTCTGAAGCAACCACTGCAGACACGGAGAACGAGGGACTACACAGCACCAGCCTAGCCAGAGCTGGACATTTGCATCCGATGCAACTGGTAGAAAGTTGATTTTCTCCAGCAATTTAACCTATGCCCACATCAATCTGGGCTGACAAGAAACTATGAGCAAGAGCATCTCCATATGCACATACACCATGGATGATGACAGCCATCTGTGAAACAGGGCTGAATTTTAATTCCACCAGCTTTGTGTCCAGGTGGATACGGTTACTCTCCAGAGAAGAGTATGAGAAGGACCAAATGCCAGTGTGCAAATGGAGGCTGTCCAGTGTTCCTTATTTGTAGCTTTTATTAGTAATATGACAGTCTACCAATAGGTGAATGAATGCACATCTGCTCAAAGTGCAGCAGTGAGAGGATGTGGAAGGGGAGGAAGATAGCAGGGAAGGAGGAAAGGGAATCCGGGTCCTGCCCTTGGGAGCTGAGGGGCTACAGCCTAATGGGAGTGCTCTGCATTTATCATTTTATCAAGAAAAAGGACAAGGAAATGTCCTCCTGCTTACACAGAAAGCAGGGTCTATCAGTACTAACCTGAGGGTTGTCAGTAGCTTTCTGAACCATCGCTCCCACGAAGGAATAGGTGCAGGCTCCAAGTGCTAAAATGCAGCTAATGAATTCTGTGGGAGCTCTGCAAAGAGCCTTAGCCCACCGCTAAGGCTGGGTGGCTGAGCTCCACGTTCATAGTCCTGCCATTCCCACGTCTCCACGGGAGGATAAGCAGGGCCAATGAATTCCATGCCATGCCCTGGTTCACGAGGCTGGTGGAAATTCTTTGCAATTTAAGGCCACTGCTGTGACATTACCTACAAGGCTCCTTTTCCATCAATGTTACATCCAACAGGAGGAAACGGCAGGCCGCGCAGCTGACTGATGCCGCAAGTACTAACCAGGTGTCTCAGCAATGAGAGCATCGGCGACAGCCCAACTACTGTGAGTTCGTCCATTTGCTTATTATCAGGAATTTTCTGGGTATTTGGAAAGGCAATAGTGCCAATTTCAGCATCCTCTCCAGGTGAAATAATCATGAAACATTTAAGCTTAACGGCTGAATGACCAATGCCACTTACTGTATTCATGGTGGTGGCGGCGGTGGGGGGCATGTTTACTGAAACTATGGGGTTTGGGTGCAGGATCCTAAAGGACCTTTTTGCTTTTCTTAGCACAAGCAGCCTGAAGGTGACTCCAAGTACATCAAGTCCTTTAACCAGTGTCTTGAACCCAATCATAGTGATGCTTAATAAAATGTCTTGGTGGTTTCAGAGCACATGTTAAGAACACTATTTCTTCTTCTTTTTTTTTTTTTTAGTTTTATGGATTTCTTTTTTCATTTTATTTATTTATTTATTTATTTATTTATTTATTTATTTATTTATTTTATTATGTTAGTCACCATACAGTACATCACTGTTTGTGTATAACACCCAGTGCTCCGTGCAGTACGTGCCCTCCTTAATACCCATCACCGGGCTCACCCATCTCCCCACCCCCCCTCCCCTCTGAAACCCTCAGTTTGTTTCTCGGAGTCCATCGTCTCTCATGATTCGTCTCCCCCTCTGATTACGCCCCCCCTCGTTCTTCCTTTCCTTCTCCTAATGTCCTCCATGCTATTCCTTATGTTCTACAAATAAGTGAAACCATATGATAATTGACCTTCTCTGCTTGACTTATTTCACTTATTTCTCCTAATCCTTATGCAACCAGTGACATGTGTGGGGAGGGTGGGGCAAGTCTTACCCCCTCATTTTGCTGATGAGTTAACAGTCAATTCCTGCTGTACTACCACCAAGCGAACGTGGAGTCCTCTCAGAACTGGTCGAGGGTGGATGTGGGGGGGGTAGGGGATCCTTACATTTTAAGACCGTTGACTACAATTTCATGTGAGTGTCTGTAAGGAAACTTTTTATGTTGAGCCTAAATGTGTTGCCCTGCAATTAGTTCTCAAGTGGTCTCTTTTTTTTCCCTTTGAAATGACAAAGCAGAGATGTAATTCTCTTACACAGGAAAGCTCCTTAGGCATTCTTTTAGCGCCCAATCAATCATATACAACGGCAGCAATCTGATGCTCTCTGGAAATTTCTTGATACACGAGAATGTACGTCAAAATCTATTTTATCCTAGTCCTGCACTGTCCACCCCATTAGCCACATGTGGCCACTGGAATTTAAATCAATTGAAATTAAGATTAAAAATTCAGGAATTAGTCACACTGGCCACATGCTGCCACATGTGACTTGTGGCTGTCCTATTACACAGTGCGGTACATTTCCATCGTTGCAGAAGGCTGTGCTGGACGGCACCGTTCTAGACCCTCGAACTGCTTTTGTCTGAATTTCTGACCTATATATCGGTCTCAGTGTAGGGCCATCCTTTGCCGTCACCTAATTTCAGTATCACCTTTTCAAAGACAGTATCCGTTTTATTGGATTTTTTTTTTAATTGTGAGGAATATGGGTGGGGGAAAGAAAAAAAGAACTGACTCCACCCCACATTCTGTCGGCTTAGAAATACTTAATTGGTTTGTGGGTTGGAGGACAAGGTTTAATATTCTCACCTCTTCAAATCTAAACTCAGCTGGAGGCCAAATCACTGTCTATATTAAGTACACAAAAATTCTATTATTAAAATGGAAGTAATAGTTCTTTTAATTTGGCAACACGCAGAAGGTGGACTTCATTTCTTTACTGTTTGGGGAGTCTGGGCACAGGGAAGGAAGGAAAAACAGCACTCATTACTGACACTGGGAAATTCTTCAACACTCTCACAGACCCTGACTGAGCTTCCTTCAGCATCTTACCCCATTGCTTCCTAAACTTACACAACTTGAAAACATGGGCACCAGCATGGACGACACAGTTGTAGAAATTATAAAATAGTAAGGCACAGAAGGGCCACTGAGACGATCTAGTCCAAAATCCCCACTGAATAGGTCAACAGAGGCTCAGAAGATGTCAGCCAGTGTGGTCTAGAACCTGGTCTCCAGCCCCCCGTTTGGGGCCCTGCTGCCCACTGCAGTGCTCACACAGGCCCACCGAGACACTGATGTCACTGTCAACATTTTGTTTATGTCCCACCTTCCTCTGCAACCACACCTTCCTTTAATGACACCCAATCCTCCCAGTTCAGGTCAGCTGTAAGGGACACTTCTAAAGCAGTGAGGTATCCCCAAGGTAAGATCACCATAAATCACACACAAGACTAAAGGTAAGATCTGATGGAGTATGTGAACTTCCTTATTCTGATTCTCTTAAGAGTTTCCCGTGATGAGCCCTCGAATAGCTTCAGGGTCCATTTTCAAAGCGTTTGTTTCACACTGGGGTCAGCCACTGCAGTACCAAAAAAGGGGGACGCTTTAAAAATATTCCCTGGCTGTTGAATCACTATATTGTACACCTGAAACTGATAGAACACTCTGTTAACTATAATGGAATTAAAATTTTAAAAATTAAATTAAAAAAAATGTCCTCTGGTAATACGGAGTAGGAGACCCCTGGGAATGTAGAAAGGAGGTACAGGATTGAGAATAAAGTTAATGATGAGGAAGCTATGTTAATGAGGACAACCAATATCTGAGCACTTACTATGACCCAGACAGTGGTCTAAGGGTCTTCCTTGCAGTATCTCAATATATCATCATACCTGTGACTCAGATAACCTATGCTTTTCCTATGATATAGATGAGGCCAGAGGATCAACGGGCTTTGTGTCCCATCCTCAGCCACTAAACCATCAACCTAAATTTTAGAAAAGCTGCTGGACTGAAGAGTAACTTATAGAAACCGAATATGCAGCTCACAACAGGCCTTTGGAGAGGGAGAACTGTGGGAACAGCTTTTTGAATCTAAATATTTTTAACTGGTAAGAGAAAATCTAGGCTTAGTGATCTTGAGTTTTAGACAAAATCAAGAAAGCCAAACTAAGAAAAGCTTGTCATCTTATTTTAAAATGTGCTTTACTTGTATAACATTTAAAAACTTTTATACAATAGAATCATCTTGGCATGACAACTATGCTAAAGGAAAAACAAAATTTTCTTTTGTAGGTTGTATTAGGAGCCAACACATCAAAAGAAAGCTGTGTTTGGTGTTTTATTTCCCTCTGATGTTCCTGTAATTTGTCCTCTGAACAGACTGAGGACTAGGGGAGAATGCAGAGGGGAGCACAGGTCTTGTGGTCCATCCAGACCACCGTGCAGTCTTCTGCCTGGGCTGGGCCTACTTACTGAAGGTGTGTAGAACTCATTCCTTTTGTCCTCCACCTATCTCCTTTGATACTCCTCCCCCCACCCCACCCTTAAAGTAAGTTTCCAATCCCTGTTACGCTTTGTCTCTCAGCCCACAAGCAAAGGCTTTACAGCATCCCAATGCAAAGATCTGGCCCTATAAATAAGATGCAATTTGTTTTCATCTCCTTTTTCCCCATTTCAGTTGACTATTTAACCAGTTAGTAAACCACCACAGGCACGTAACATTAACCTTCCACTTACGACAACTGAAAGACAGCCATTATTCTGGTCAAGATTTAAGTGACAATTTTTTTTTTTCAAAGATTTTATTTATTTATTTGAGAGAGAGAATGAGAGAGAGAGAGCACATGAGAGGGGGGAGGGTCAGAGGGAGAAGCAGATCCCCTGCTGAGCAAGGAGCCCGATATGGGACTCGATCCCGGGACTCCAGGATCATGACCTGAGCCGAAGGCAGTCGCTTAACCAACTGAGCCACCCAGGCGCCCCTTAAGTGACAATTTTGATTCTCTCTTGGAGTTGTTAGATTCTTAAATAAAAATATGTGAACTTAATTTGCCTTAGAGCTTTAATTTCTCTATCACTTAACCTCTCCCCTCTCAGATCTGTGGGCAAAGACTAATGGAGGCAATGGGCTGCAGAGATGAGGCACGTTTCTGAATCACTAAAGAACTGATACGCTGTTTATGAAATGGGACCGAGTTGAAAGGACAATGGTTTCTTTTCCTATCGATGCACCTGCTTCAATAAGTTGTACTATAATTATAACCCTTCATAATCTCCTTTTTTAAAGACTACGTAGAAACAGTAGTAATATTTTAAACTTAAATCATGGGTTCCAACCATCATACAATAGAATAACAACCTCCTCCTGTGTTCTTTACAGTATCTGCAATCCCTCTAAATGATGAGCTTTCAGTAGTACACTGAGTATTTGAACAATAATCAGGTATCTGGTGCAGGTTGGTGCAAAAAAGGATGATATTACAGACATGAGGAACAGCACATGCAAATAAAAAGGCAGGTTTCTATTTGAGTAACTTTTATAAAAGGATCTGGGCCAAAATGTAAGAGATACAATCTTGTCTCTAATGCCTACTCTTTTTATTTTTATATGCTTTCACGACTTAACTGTATGAAGCCTTGCATTCTTAGGCTCTCTCTGACCTGCATACCATCAAAACTTGGTCCTAGAAAATGTCACCGACATATTTAGACTCTGGTTTAAAGTCTGAGAAAGGGCTTTTCTAAGGTTATAGGTACATTAATACAGTATAAAACTGTAAGACAAGAAATAAATCACTTTTACAACTACAGACAGGAACTTAACCCACTAGTTCTTAACTTTGTACTCACAGGGCTCCAAAAGTTCTAAAGAAGTCCCAGTACTTACGATGTAATTACTATTCCAGTACTGCCATGTGTCTTCACAGTGTCCGTGGAAAGCAGTGGTAATTAACATACTGCTCACCAGGTGTGTCTTTCCAAACATATGCCTTTGTGAACAGGAGTTGCTCAGGCAGTCCTCCTCCAGACCCGAGAGACTGCAATGTCCCTATCTAGTAAACAAAGACTTGGCATTACAGTGGGTCTCTCACCTCCTGTGTCAGCCTACTGAACTATCAATGTGTGCACCATCTACTAAAATTATCTTTTTAAACATATAGACAGATATTTCAGGGTATGTTTGAGAAGGGATAAAGCTACACTTGTGCCTTGGTAAACCAGTTGAGAACTACTGTTCAAAAGAATAGGTAATATTTACGGAGAGCTTAATAGGTGTTAAACGGTGTGCTAAACAGTTGGTGCATTTTAACTAACTTAAGGCTGCAGAAGTGACAATATTTGGTAAAATGTATTTGTAATCACAGTTCAATACTTAAAATCAATCCATGGGATAATTCTAAGAACTTCAGTCATGCTTTTAAAGAACTAGCTTTATTACCTAAAAATAAGCCTTTCCCAGCTAATCTCCATCTGAGAAACAGAAAACATAGGAATAGAAGTGATCCCTTTGCTCTTAATACACTCTAAACTTTACCATTGGTATCCTTGAGGCTGAGTATTTCCTCTCTGTATTCCTAGTGCACCCCCAGAAATGCTGGTGTAAGAGAACAAAGATGGTTAGAATGGGGGGTATGTCCTGGGAAACACTTTTTAAAACTCTTGGGGTTCACAGGGTTAACATAAAAATTCCCTCATCTCTTCCCTTCTTCTTTCAGAATGGAGAAGGCCTGGTTGTTACCCCGTATCTGATAACCAGGGGTCCAGTCTAGCACAATCCTTATTTGAAAGTCTAAGTCAACCAAAGCCTGGCAAGATCATCATGAGAGATACTTGGGCTAAACTTTAATCACTGTCAGTAAGTATTTATTGAGCTATATACAAATAAATAAATGTTTGGTCCTTTTAAAAGGAACAATTTTTTAAATAGCTACCACTCACTAGGGACAAAGATCAACATACACACTGGAACATAGTTCTTCATAGTTTAAAAGCAGGGTATTGGGAAAAACATCTCACCTGCTAGGTCGATTAATCACTCCCTCCTTGGTAGATATAAGATCCTAGATGTAAGATTTTCAGCCCGTGGGTTATGGACACAAAAACACAAAGCATTTATGTTGCTCAACTAGGGGCTTTAAATATCTCATTTAAAACTCTCAAAAATTCTATGCCAAAGTAAAAGACTTATTTTTAGCAATACCCAGACAGAGAAGACTAAACTATTTATTCAACAGGTTATTTTGTTTACTTATCCAGGGGACTTTCTGTTATTTACTCAATGATTCTTTGAGGTTATGCTCATAGGTAAACATTTTTTTTAAGTTGGTAACTCTTTCCCTAAAAATATGTCTAGGTGAAGGTTATATCCTGTATTTTATGCACTTCACTAATGCTACTCTTTAAGAACTTGTGCCAATTCAAAATTGCTTTGAGAAATCTTTTTTTTTTAATTTTTAAAGCTGAAGTATAGTTGACATATATTGCATTATTTTCAGATATATGCTTAGATATTCGACAATTACATATATTACGAAATGCTCACCACAATAAGTATCGTTACCATCTGTCACCATACAAAATTATTACAGTATTATTGAATATATTCCCTATGCTGTACTTCACATCCCCAGGGCATATTTATTTTATAACTAGAAATCTGTGCCTCCTAATCCCCTTTGCCTGTTTCACCCATTCCCCCGCTCATCCCCTCTGCCAGCCCGTTTGTTCTCTGTATTTATTATGAGTCAGTTTCTGTTCTTTTGGCCAAGGAGTGCAGGTGAAGAGACCTAAGGCTATTCTGCTGGGTCATTCTTAACTCTGTGGTCTTGGCTGAGTCACTTAGCTTCTCTACACCTCAGTTTCCCCACCAGTGAACCATGGATGATAGCGCCCTCTACCTTGCAAGGTCGTGGTGAGGTTTAAAGATACAGTATGTAAAGGCCAGCGCAAATATCTGGCACCTAAGGAAGACTCTAGTGGATATATAAGCTAGAACTTTTAATGACTGCGCTGAACAGGCACTGCTCCCAGCTCTTCATGAGGGCAACAACCTTATTTGAGGTCTTTCATTTTTATAACAAAGTATCAGATTTGCTAATCCCACTCCTAAAGTCAGAAGCTAATGGAGAGCTTTCCCAAGACCATCAGGCATCCCTGCACTTCAGGTGCTCAGCAGTGATGCTCAGCAAGGTTTTCTAACAGATTCATGCACCAGAACACCTGGCTTGTCCAGCCTAATGGTTATGGAAGACCATTAAATCCTGATATGTTTAATTCTGTTATACGAAATAGCACAGTTTTACTCATAAAATACCTGATTATGTTACATATTTAAAAACAAATAAAAGATGGTGTCCTCCTCAGAATGAGCTGCTGAGCTAAATCTTATCCACAGTTAATAGTTTTTCTATTCCTATTTGTTACATAATTACACAATATGGTGAAGTTCACCAAAAATATGCACTAGAAAAACATATATCTAAGATCATTTTACCCACTTACTCGGTTTTATTTCCCAATTTTTCGGTGGGAAAAAGAGCATCATTTGAATATAGACAGTGAAATGGCTCAGTGTAGCTCACAGAAAACCAGTTTCCTTTTTTTAAATTTATTTGAGAATGAGAGAGGTGTCACGAGTGGGGAGTGGGGGGGAGGGCTCCCCACCGAGCAGGGAGCCCGACGTGGGACTTGATCCCAGGACCCCGGGATCATGACCCGAACCAAAGGCAGAGGCTCAACTGACTGAGCCACCCAGGCGCCCAGGAAAGCTGTTTTGATGGAGTTAAGCTGGATGAACCACTGGTCTCAGGATCATGTAGATGTCTCCAAGCTCTGACTCATAGCTAAACAAACCTCCACAGACTTACAGACTTACAGTTCCTGTCAGAAATGCCCACAAAGAGCCACAATTTAACCTTATGCCTTGAGTTTATACGGACCAACACAATGGTTAGCACAAATCATCTCTCTCTGTTGTATGAACCGTACTCAAAGCTCTGAGCATCATACTATCCACT
This sequence comes from Leptonychotes weddellii, assembly GCF_054177405.1. Classification (NCBI taxonomy): domain Eukaryota; kingdom Metazoa; phylum Chordata; class Mammalia; order Carnivora; family Phocidae; genus Leptonychotes; species Leptonychotes weddellii. The sequence goes on along the minus strand of NC_138373.1, from coordinate 11,841,947 downwards.
GTCTGTTGTTCATCTCATTAGATAATAAAATAACAAAAGCAAAGAGGAAAAAATAGAGACTAATTTCCATTTTGTGTACAGGCTGCAGGAAACTCAGCCCAACTTTTGTGCCCACTTGTTTTTTGGGGGGCCTAGGTTGTCTGGTGTAATTGTCTTCTTCCCTTCCCTAAACTCTTTATTTCATGCTTAGTGCTCTTTTGTTTTACTGGTTTCATACTTTATATGGAATCTTTTATGAGAAATGCCCTAAAATCTGAGAATTTATACAAAATTGACTGACACAGATTTCCTAAGGCCTTTGTGTCCACAGACTTGAATAGCAGCTTGAAAAGGTGGACAATTAAAAACTTGCTCTATGTTAATGTATGCTGTTTAAAGCCCATGTTTCCCGCAGACGGTCATCTCCAAGGAGGCCAGCGTAGGTGTGTTTTGATTTTTACCCTGCACTGCCTAGCTAACTCCCTGCATTATTCAAAGTTTTAACAAGTGTTTTAATTAATGAATGAGTGTTTATGTGTTACTTGTCATGAATGTAAGTAATCAAAGTATACTGTTTTACTCAAGAAAATTCCAAGTAGAATTTCTTACTGAACTTGAGCCTTTCTACTAAAAGGGAAATTGGAGAGAATCCAAATTCAGTATTTTTATGAACTCAAAGATGTGAACCTACATTACTATAAATCATACATAAGGAAGGATTTTTATATGGTGAAATGTCTTTTTCAAAAGAGGGAAACCACAGAGGTGTGACTTTTCGGTGGGCATCTTCATTTATCACTGGTGGCAACATGACCTGGGACACTCTGAAGTGAAATGTGACCATCCATGGCACATTTTGAAAAGGCCTTCATTTCCTTTTACTGAATAATTACCCAAGGATATATGTATTCCAAAGAAATAATCATTGAAATACATCTTTCATAACAATGATGAAAAAAAAATCCAAATATCCAAAATATCATTAGGCCAATAAAGGTATTATCCATATAACAGGATGATGTGTAGTCATTAAAAACTAGCCTATGGAAGATCATTTAACAACCTTGAAGAAACATTACGTGAGACACAGAAAGAAGATTGGAATGCTTATACTAAAATATATTAAGATGGGTGACCTCTCAATTTCATTATAAACACAATTTTTATTTTTTTTCCTTTGAATTTTTCTACATTTTCTGAAATCTCTAGAACCCAACTCTGTCGCTGCCATAATCAATAAACCAAAAAATTCTATTAAAAGAGTGCCTTTGGGTATTACCTTTTGAAAAGGGAATCAGCCTTGTTCTCACAATAGAACTTTTCCTCCTTGTGTTTCTCTGCAAGATGTCTATAGGGGATGTTCAAAAGGCATTCAACCCCAAACTGAGCATCATCTTCAGACTTCCCCCACTCCAGACACCATGCCCCACCCCAAATAAAAGTTCCCGGGCAATCCCTACAGTCTGCCAACACTTCCAGCATGTCCAGTGAAGAAATCGGCAATCTTCACCCAGGGTAACTAGACTCTGCTGTGGGGCCCTTTGAATCACATTCAGAGACATAGCTATTGAGTAAAATGCTGAGGAATCAAAGACGCAGGAATCCGAGGCAGGAATCAAGTAAATGCTATCACCCACAGCTCCATGGCCTCAGTGTCCTGACCTGTAAATGGGGTTTTTAGACTACAGGCATGCTGGGCTTCCACCGTGCCGTGAAGTTCCAGGGTTTTACGAAAACAGTCGAAGGAATGAGACAAGTAGGGTTAATGCCGAGCAAGCAGAGGGCCCCTGCTTCTGCTCACAGTATGACTTGCAGGGATTCCCTTGCTCTAGGCAGGAAAGTGACAGCAGATGTCTGCAGTGCTGGTGATGGGCATAAATTGCAGGGAGGAATCAAAATGCCATGCCCTGAGATCTAAGGAGGGGGCATGCTGGGGCAGGCGCGGGCGGGCTAAGCAGTCGAAGGAGGAAAACAGGGCCCAGTCAAAGAATGTGGTTAGGGCAGAAAGAAGCTGTTGGTACCTCCTCTTCCTGTGTCATACCACAGTCCCCAGAGAAAAAGGAAATGGCAGCGTTAATGTCTAAAAGAAGAGATAAGGAGGAAAAAAAAAAAATAGATGTTTTTATAGTTCTTGCTCTGGGAGGGGTGAAGAGAGGAGAAGCATGCAGGACACCAATAAAACCCTTCTGGAAATAAGGGAACATGTGCAATGCAGATTGAGAGGCCCGTTTCTTAGACAGGAAATGGGGCCATGAGGTGACCCTCATAAATCTCTAAATTATATTGCATTCTCTGGGGTGTCTTTTACCTACAACTGCTGTAGTGTCCAAGGGGATTCGAATGGATAGAGCCTCTGCCTTTTCTGAGTTACTATCCTGGCAAACCAAACAAGAGCAGGGTGTGTGTGTGTGGGGGGGGAACCACCAGAACCCAAACAGTGATTATGTGACGCTCTGGGAAATGCGGCGGGATGGTGCATGTGTGTGCATGCGTGTGTGTGTGTGTGCGCGTGTGCACGTGTTTGTATGTGCCTGCATGTGCAAGTGCATCCTCTCCCAGTTGCTAGATCAACTTTGGCTCCCTTCTACTCAACGGAGCTCACCTGGGGATCACCATCTGCCTTCCAGGAACTGCTTCTGTCCTTCAACAGGTAATTAATGCAAGCCCTTTTCAGATCCCTGGGGCCGCTGGTAAGGGAAGGAGGGCAGAGGGCTGCAAAAGGCATCAACTGAAAGGTCAGAAACCTCATGAGGACAGGAAAGACACTGAGCCTGGTAAAATAAGTAGGAAACAGTCGCTATCTGTCATTCCCTGCTAATTTTAAGAGGAGGGGGAAGGGCGACGTGCGGGTGGCTATAACCCTGCCTGCTCGGGCACACAGGACACAGGGCAGGGTAACCACAGGAGGAAGTCCTGCAGGCCCCTTTCCCATTTGGAGTGGTATGTAGGTTTCCCTGAACCCTGGTGTGACCCTGGGAAGAAGCATTTTGTCTCCAAAGATTCCACCAATAAATGAGCGCAGCCTCGCTGATAAACTCCTCTGCACAGCCATGGAGGAGCTCCAAGGAAACTTCTCATTAAGGCACAGACTAAATGCTGATTTTTAAAGAGTAAGGACATACTAGGACAGAATGGAAATGATAGTCAAAGGAAACACCTTCAGAAAAGAGTCACCATGCACGTGTGTGCACACACACACACATTATTCACTCGCATGTCCACTCACAATCTCCCAGCGCCTCAGAAGAGCTCAGAGGGGCAGGGAGTGAAAGTTAGGCAGCAGGCAGAAAAAAAATGAGCCCAGACAGAATGCCCAATACCACCTGACTGGTAAGACTCCAGCGTTCTTACCCCAAGCCCCCAGGTCGGCCATCCTTAGAATAACGACCACACTAACACAACCTGATGGCTTTATTACTGAACTCACCCTACAGAGTGGTGGATGGATGGCCAGGAGGACATAAGCAAGAGGACAGGAAGAAAGCAAGAGTAGTTTGAGGGGACAGAAGGGAAGAAAAAGGATGCAATGAATTAACTCAAGGAGAAAGTAGTAGGAACATACATTTGAAGATAATATTTTTCTAAAAATTTTTTATTTTTAAAGATTTTTATTTATTTATTTGACAGAGAGAGAGATAGCAAGAGCAGGAACACAAGCAGGGGGAGTGGGAGAGGGAGAAGCAGGCTTCCTGCCGAGCAAGGAGCCCGATGTGGGACTTGATCCCAGGACCCTGGGATCATGACCTGAACCGAAGGCAGACGCCTAACGACTGAGCCACCCAGGCGCCCGAAGATAATATTTTTCAATGACTAAAACACTAATGCAAGTTACAAACAAGTTAAAACAGTATCAAGGCAATTTAGTGTAACTGTGACTTATTCTGAGTTCTGTAAACCTAATCAATGCCTTTGGTTTTCAGGACATTATGCAAACACTGGAGCGCTATAAATTAATATTACAAGTGTCTGTCAATCTCTCTTTTTGAGATTTGGCATGTTAGCTTTTTAAAAATGTATGTTTGTATCCAAATATCATCATCCATTATGAAATTCTTCAAAATGTAAGCCATCATACTACCTAGCTTGACTGCATGAAAAGTTACTAAGATTACAGGGAGCAAGATGGTGGAGGAGTAGGAGACCTGGATTTCGTCTGGTCCCAGGAATTCAGCTAGATAGGGATCAAACCATTCTGAACACCTACAGACTCAACAGGAGATCAAAGAAAGGAATAGCAACAACTCTCTGAACAGAAAAGCGACCACTTTCTGGAAGGTAGGGGGTAGGGAGAAGTGAATCTGAGGCAGTATTCGGGAGGATAGATGGCGGGGGAGGGGGCCTCCGGCAGCCGCTTCTGCCAAGTGATAGAGCCGAGGAGCACAAAATCGGAACTTTTAGAAGTCGGCTCCGCCGAGGGACGTCACTCCGGTGGCTAAGCAGGGGGTGGAACCCTCGCGGGACGGTGTGGTCTCAGCACCCTCGGGGTCACAGGAAGACCGGGGGTGCCTGAGTGTGGCAGAGCTCCCAGATATCGGAGCGGGGAAGCCGGCTGCAGAGACGGAGCCGAGGCGCGGGCTCTCAGCTCGGGGTTGCCATAAACTGGGATCTGGGGCACAGTCTGGCCACTGCTCCTCCAGCAGGGACCCAACAAGCGGCAGATCCAGGGAGACTACCCTTCCTCCCCTGGGAGGAGCAGCGCGGGAGCGCACCACAAGGATCTGCTGGGTTTGGAGACTCCGCACGGGGTCGGGTGCCAGAGATAGAAACGCTCGGTCACAGGCCGGGTGAGCACGGAGTGCGGCCAGAGACCAGGGAGACGGGAGTGACTGACTGCTTTTCTCCGGGGGCGCACTAAGGAGCGGGGCCCCCGAGTTCTTGGCTCCTCCGGGGCGGAGATTGGGAGGCCGCAGTTTTCACTCTCCTCCTCCAAAGCTGTATGGAAAGCTTGCAGGGAACAAAAGCTCCCGAGAGCAAACCCGAGCAGATGACTTAACCCTGACCTGGCAAGGGCGGGGCAATTCCGCCTCCGGCAAAGACATTTGGGAACCACGGCAACAGGCCCCTCCCCCAGAAGATCAGCGAGAACAGCCAGTCAAGATCAAGTTTACCTATCAATGAGAACGGCAGGACTCCAGTGCCAGGGGAATACTGCACATAGAATTCATGG
>NC_138373.1:11819719-11836301 GCF_054177405.1 Leptonychotes weddellii | reverse complement strand
GGGTGAGCCTGGTGATGGGTATTGAAGAGGGCACATTCTGCATGGAGCACTGGGTGTTATGCATAACAATGAATCATGGAACACTACATCAAAAACTAATGATGTAATGTATAGTGATTAACATAACATAATAATAATAATAAAAAAGTTACTAAGATTACAGCAGACTGGTGAAGGTAGGATGGAGGCAGTGAGAGAGAACACAGAATCTTCCCTTTAGAACCTAACAATGTCTCATGTTCTCTAAGGCCCAACCTTATGGGTACAAGAAAGACTACTATTTTAAAATATTCTTTTTCTATTTTAAGACAAAAAGCTCCTGAAAACCATGAAACTCTGTAAGAAAGATCAACACACGCTGAAAACACTTCATGCCTCTGAGAAATATAAAAATTAAAAAAAAGAGGTAGGATTCTGAAATTTTATACCTACTTATAAAATTTCTAATAAACCCATTTTTATGTACTAATAATCAACAATAGCCTTTAATATATACAATTCCCTCACTCAGGAAACATTCAGGATACTATTGTGAACAGAAATGTAATATGCTTGCTGACTTTTCTCCCCTCTTCACACTTCAATATATATGGTATCGGTACAATCATGCATACCATAAAATGTAATTTAGAACTTATAGGAAACCTCAGTTTGAATTAAGGTCTAAATGCTCATACAATTTTTTTAAAAAGACGTACCGAATTACCCTAAGTCCAAAATGTAATTCAAACTAACAGCTAAAAGACCTTAGCAGACAAGTTTAATGAAGGAAGAAAACCTGCCATCAGAATCTCAAGAACTTGAGAAGTTGGTGTTTTTAGAACCAGTTTAAACACAAGATGATTAAACTTCCCCTTATAATCTCTGCAATATCCTTTACAATCCTACTTATTTGTTTAGCAAATTAATGAGGTTTTCCAGTATTGCTGAGGATATTACTTGTCTACTTCCCAAAATTCTACCCTTTAGAAGTCTTTCTACATTGTCACGTAAGAAAATGTAAGCCTCTGTGTACAGTAACAGGTGAGGAATTGTTCTGGAATGCTGTACTCAGTCGCTTCCCAAAACATCATTCTTTGGCTAAAGTCAACCAGTCAGGAAACAACAGATGTTGGCGAGGATGCGGAGAAAGGGGAACCCTCCTACACTGTTGGTGGGAATGCAAATTGGTACAGCCACTCTGGAAAACAGTATGGAGGTTCCTTAAAAAGTAAAAAACAGAGCTACCCTAAGACCCAGCAATTGCCACTACTGGGTATTTAACCAAAGGATACAAACATAGTGATTCAAAGGGGCACGTGCACCCCAATGTTTATAGCAGCAATATCAACAATAGCCAGATTACAGAAAGAGCCCAAATGTCCATTGACTGATGAATGGATAAAGAAGATGTGGTATAATATATACGATGGAATACTACTCAGCTATCAAAAAAAAAAAAGAAATCTTACCATTTGCAACGTGGATGGAACTAGAGGGTACTATGCTAAGCAAAATAAGTCAATCAGAGAAAGACAATTATATGATTTCACTCATATATGGAATTTAAGAAACAAAACAGATTAATATAAGGGAAGGGAGGGAAAAACAAAATGAGACGAAATCAGAGTGGGAGACAAACCGTAAGAGACTCTTAACTGTAGGAAACAAACTGAGGGTTGCTGGAGCGGAGGTGGGTGGGGGGATGGGGTAACTAGGGGATGGGCATTAAGGAGAGCATGTGATGTAATGAGCACTGGGTGTTACATTCAACTGATGAATCACTAAACTCAACTTCTGAAACTAATAATACACTATATGTTAATTAACTGATTTAAAAAAAAATAAAACAACAACAACAAACATCATTCTTCCCTGAAGACTGGTGATGCTGTGGGCTTGATGGTTTTAATAGGAGCTGGACAGTCTCCAAAAAAATACCCGAAAGGTGAGTTCTACTAACATATTTTGGTGAATGAATTAGTAAAAATCAAGGCTGCTTTGTGCTGAAAAGCACTGGTGACATTCCTGAGGCATATGCACTTTTTTGTACTGTTTATATGAACCCTCTCAAAACCTGCAGGCGGGCACACTAAGGTCATGTGTCCTGCTGGATGAGAGTTTGCTGCAATACTTTACTAACATGGAAAAGGAGGAGATGCACTAAATATAATGTCCCAACCGCAATGTTATTCGACAGCTGGCTCTCAGGTTTATCTGCCTCTAATGACGTTTAAACACTCCAAACCACGCATGTGCGTGCGTGCACACACACACACACGCATGATAGAGCACACTCTACCTGTGTGTGTAAATTCACCTTCCATGCACGCGCGCACACACACACGCATGATACGGCACACTCTGTGTATAAAATCACCTTCCATGTATGCACACGCACACACACACACACACACACGATACGGCACACTCTACCTGTGTGTGTGTATAAAATCACCTGCCATATAAGGTGCTTATTTTTCTTTATAAGTTAAGACAATCATAACACTTTTTGGACCCAAGGATTTCTCTATCACTGTCAGATCATATGTCAGACTGTGTGTTATGGTCTCTAATTTACGGGGGGAAAAAACGCAATATGGCATCTAGATGTAAGTCTTAAAAAGACTGGCTGATCACTCAAATCAAACAAGGACATTAAAAAACAAAACCCCCCAAACACCTAAGCCAAACTTCGGAGATACTGATTAAGGACGTGTGAGTTGAAACCATAGGATATAAATATTTTTGCGAGGTCCTAGCTGTTGAGCCACCAGGTTTGGAAACCCTGGGCTAGAGCAGAAAAGGCACTGTGGCAGGGCAAGGGGAGAACAGGCTGAGACTGGCTCATCATTTTCTTGTTGAGAATTTAGGGTGGCAGCAGAAATGTGCCCAGTGCACACTCGGTGAGGTCTTGCACAAACTTAGAAGTGAAGATGCAAAGCATGCTCACTTTCAAGCACCTATTTTGGAGAGCAGGACTGCCTCCCTCACAAGCTGGTAAGAGCGGAGAGACCTTATGTGTGGGGCACAGAGAGGAAGGAGAAGCAGCCAGGTAATGTACCTACAGCAAATGAGTATCTGATCATAATCATTTCAGAATGCTGCAAGACTGTACTCTGAACTCAAGGTCTGAGAAGATGTTTGGTGTTTAACGTGTGAGTCATCATGTGTCAAAAGAAAACGAATAGAGTTGGCCTTGAGGCACAAAGAAGAGGCTGTAGGTAAGATTACCTAAATGTGCCAAAGGAGTCTGGAGGCAGAAAAACATGGTGGGTTATAAAAGGATGAACAGAGTGGAGGGAAAAAAAAAAAGAAAAGAAAAAAATTCCATTCCATCTGTGCAGCTCTGAGCCTAAAACATGGCAATCTTTATTTGGAAAAAAGTTAATGAAGATTATGGAACACGAAATGACTTTTCATCAACTTATTTCTCTAAAAGAAGCATGAATTTGCATTTTCATTGAACTGATCAAATGTTATCTAAGAATTGCTTAATTGCCTTAATGGTTTAATTCTATTTGCTGCCAATCTGATTAGCAAAGTGTGTGTCTGTGTGTGCACCCGTGTGGGCTGGCACTAAATGGGAGGGTGAAACCTATTACTGAAAGAACAGCAACGTGGAGCTGGCTGGCTTTTGGTTAATTGAGAAACCATGAGTGGTGTGAGGAGGTCACCGTATCGTTTATTTTAATTTTCTTCTCTCCTGTCTTCCCAGTCACTTGTTCATCTCAGGAACTCGCTTTAGATTTGAGACCGCTAAGAGCATGTGTTAATTTGGGTTAAGGAGAAGGTGAGCCCAGGTATTACTGCCAGTGTAGCAATTTAATAGGAATCTGGATATAATTTAATAGATCCTTTGAGTCTCAGTCAGACATGGTTAATATGGATTGGGGAAACATCTTATAGAAGTTAATACATACATTAATCTCTTGGGACCTTGCAACAGTACATAGCCTAAAAGAATAAAAATAATCTCTTCCAACCTGCACAGGAGTGTCTATTGATAAAAGCCCTAGAATCATTGCATTGGGGCAGGGTAAAAGCACCAGACCTCGCTTCTGGAACCAGTTCTGACCTTGGGGGAAGTCACATTCTGTCTCTGTATTTCACTGTTCTTAACTTCAAACTGCAGTGAGTGGCTTTAAATTTGTTTTTTAAAAGGCTTTGGGTCTCATAAGTGTATCTCAGGATCTGCCCAGGAAGTTCAAGGGAAGTTGGGCAGAGGAGATTCTATCCCCATTTCTGAGCTCCCCAATCACCCTCTGATTTAACTGCACTTTGATCAGTTTGCAGTATTGATATGCTAAACAAGATTTGGGTTGGAAAAAAAAAATTTCTTTGTTAAAAGTATTAGATAACCACTGGAATAGATGAGCTCTAAGATTTCTGTACAGTTTTAATAAAATCTTCCGTATGGGGGCACCTGGGTGGCTCAGTTGGTTAAGCGTCTGACTTATTATTTTGGCTCAGGTCATAAAAGCCTCTGACTTGTAATTTTGGCTCTGATCATGATCTCATGGGTCTTGAGACCCATGAGTGTGCTGGGCACCCCACTCAGCAGGGAGTCTGCTTGAGATTCTCCCTCTTCCTCTGCCTCCCCCCCACCCACTTGCATGCACTCTCTCTCTCAAATAAATACATGGCTACTAAATAAATAAATAAAGTCTTCCCTCCGAACACCCTGTTTCTTCTGCAAGGAAAATTTCATCTTCCTCTTCACAACCTTCTGAGCTCCAGCTTCCTGAAGACTTAAATCAAATGCCATCTTTTCTATGAAACCTCCCTCAACAGGAAGCTTCGCTATGGAGGGGGCTTCTTTGCTGGAAAGCAATTCTGTGGCCACATGCTTTCCTAAGCTGAAGATACTACATAGTCCGGTGATTCGGTCAGGGATCCTGGGTGATTAAGGATAAAAGCAGACCCAGGACAATATACATGTCAACAGCCTTAATAAGTTCATTTCTTTTGATGCAGCAACAGCACTCACAGAAATTTATCCTAACAAAATAATGAGAGATACATACAATGACTTACTACAAGGAGGCTCATCTCCACACGGTTGATAAAGTGATAAGGGTGAAAAATTAGAAAAAACTAAATGCAGAAGCAGAAGTCAAATACATGCACAACAATAGTTAAACAGACTTTATACTCTGAAGTAACACACAGTCATTAATTATCATGTTTTGGAAAAATAATTCATGATGCGGGAAGATGCTGATTATATAATGTTGAGCAGAGAGGGCAGGGCATAAAACTATATACAGAATATGCTGACAATGCTGTTATTCATTATATCTACTCAAAGGAAACATAACGAGTAGTAAGTGATTGTTCCTTTAATTTTTTTCATTACACTTTGTGTTTTTCAAAACTTTAAAACTAGATATTTTGGCTCTTACTATAATAAAGAGAAGTGATTCTGAGTATCTGGCAAAGCAGCAAACATGTCATCTGTTAAAGTAAACATAAAAGCGATTTTGTTTCCATCAACATTCTCTAATTCTTCAACCACATGATACTTCTGAAACATAAATGTGTGGGGAGTCTTACTGCTGTAAGAACTTTGAAGACAAGAGTCCCAAAGGCCTAAAGAAGCTGACCTTAAGTAGTGTGAGGGAAGACTCCTCTAGAAACGGGTTCTAAGTCTTTGTTCCACCACAGACTAGCTGCAAGGCTCAGCAAATAGTTTCATGCCATTTTGTCATTTGCAAAGGAAAGGCATCTTAATATTTTTTTCTATCCCCAGTGTTTAGAACACTGGACGTTATCAGTGATATATGTTAATTATTGAGTGGACCGACGGATATAAGGATGAGTAGATAGATGGAGTGAATGAACTATAATGAAAGACTATGAAGAAAGATGAATTAAAGTCCTAGGCTTCTTGACTCAACTCTTAAAATGTATATTATGAACCTGAGGCCACCAAACTTGAACCTTAAATAGGAAGTAGTCTGTGTTCTTTTTGATCCTTCCAAGCTAAGGTCATGGACCTTCACAGATCCATCAACAACTGAGACTAACACCAAAAGGAAAACTCAGATTTCACAATTAAGTTATGAACTGGGATCACTGTCTACGAGGGGGTAGTGAAAGTCAGAGTGGGAACAGCTGAGCTGGAACAAAGGCAATCCGGTAACATTTTGATGATCAAAGACCTCAGATCAAGACTTAACTGAAAGAAATATGCAGCAGGGAACAGTATTCAGGATGCAAACGGGAGCTTCAAACCCAAAACACAACAAAAAAGCAAAATCTATAAAGGGCATCTGGCCTGAGACAGAACTGAGGTTAAAAAAAAAGAATAGTGAGGAGTAGGAGTCAGCATTCCAGAACAACATGGACAGGACAAGGTTCCCCAAATAACCTCAAAGATGTGGCCTCCACTGAGTCTGAGATGCTACAGACTGAAACAGCTCATCTTGGTCATCCAGGCAGGGTGTGACCAGAGTAAGACACTCATTTCTTGGAGGCCACCAGAGAGATGGATATATGCCATATGGAAGCACATAAGATCAGTGATTAAACCCCATCTTAAAGGACCCCTAACTTGCAACCAGGGCATAAAAATTAAAATGAGGCTGCCTGCTATTTGCATAAACTCCAATTCTATTTTATGAGCAGGGAGCAGAAAAATAGAGAATACTTTAGCCTTCATCTTTCTGGCTATCAAAGCTTTTCTAGGTTATGCCACCAGCTATGACTGCTCTCTTTTACACAGTGAAATGATTTCTAAGTGAGTAGCCTAGTAAATTTAGAGAAGTAAACTCTTCTTGCATATGTCTTCAAGATCTATAATGGAAGATAAATCCTGTTAGCATGGGCATGGCGAGGTAATTATTTCAACTGCTACATTTCTGTGGAACAAACAAAACCATTCCTGGCTTATGCATTTCCTATTTAATGGCAAAGGGAAGAAATACGGTGCTCACCATGCCCAGAGCAGCAGCTGTCACAGACCAGTGGCAACCAGAATGGAAGAGAGACCTGGTCAATTATCACCCCTGGATATCAAAGTCCTGTGGGCTGCATGTGGTCCTATCTGCCTGTCCAAACCAGCCTGTAATGGAATGGTGCTGAGCAAGAAGCAAAGGGAAAGCTATCATGGTAGGAACATCAGGGCATTTTGGATGCAAAGCAGAAGCTTATCTTTTTTACTGTTGCAGCTCCAGAGAAAATCAATTTTGACATAGAACTGCCACTTTACAAGCAAATAACTATACTTTCCAATAACCTAATCTGTGCAAAGCCTACTAAAAATTCCCTAAAGAACCAGTAGTTAAAACCTCCATTAAATCAAAGGGTTTAATATGGGAAGGGAAGAGAGGATGTAGTTTGACTTGGGAATGTAATGGACTCAGTGGGGAAATAAATATGTTGTTTTATGTGTACAGTTACAGAATATGAGAACACGGCATTCATTTCAAAGGGAATTCTCTTGCTGTGCAACTTATTCCTAAACAGATGTGATTTTTGCTTATTCAAAAACATTTAGGTAACAATTACAGCATAATAAATTATAATTGCCATCATCTTCCAGCTATGTAATGCCTTCTATGCAAACACAAAGAAAAGGCAATTACACAGAACCGTAAAACCCATATTCAGGTAGGTTCTGCAACCTAGATTCGAATAATCTACATTATTCTCATATAAACACTGCATTGTGCCTCATATATATCCTACTACAGAGTGTGGAAACTACCTAGCAAGTAACTAAGGTTTGTTAATCACCGGCTGGAACAGGCCCCAGCAGGGGAGTTTTTGGGGTAGTAGGAATGCCTTCCAGCCCTCAGACAGCTTCTTTGAGAGTCTTTACATCTAAAGCTCCACCGAACACAGCGTGAAGCCACTGGCCACCCAAATGCAAATACTCCAAAGAGAGGCAGAACGTTATGCAGGTAGCATTGTTTTTTAAACCTGAGAATCATTAAAATACCAGATTTTGGATAGGACAGTGGGCTGAGGGCAGGGAGGAGTAGGACACTAATTAACCAGACGCTCTGATGGCAAGAAGGATGTGGAAGGAACACTGATTCTGAACAGAGGACATTAATGTGCAATTTGAAAGAGAATATGCCAAGTAGGACAGTGCCAAAGAAATGTTTCTAACATTCACGGATTTGTCCATACCCCCTTTGTAACAATTTGTAATTTCACTTGGGGAAAGAGTTCAGGAATGATGATGGAATGGAAATACCCTCATTCTGACAAAGGATTGTCCTTTATCTTTCAAATTCACTAGAAAACATCTCGGGTGGGTAGAATGATGAGTAAGACAGTGGACAGCTTGTCTTCAGATGAACAAGCTTTCTCCAAGTAACCAATAAACCAAATGAACGGATGAAAGTGGGAGTTAAGAGACCTCAGTTTTACTTGTAGCTACTACTTCCTAAACATCCTGTCTTAGGAAGTGGATAAGCCATCCTCAGCTCTACACCACACAACATCCATGCCACCATCATCTATGGAGCATGTTCACATTCACTCGTTACAGAAGGTGCGGGAAATAAAACGAGGAGCACACAGCTTCCTCACCCTTGAGAGGGTCACAGCCTACAGGGGGACACAGCGATGGGAACAAAGCACGACCACATGGACGAGGCCAGTGCTCTGATGAGGTCTGTGCAAAGGACAGAGTAAGAACAGAGAGGAGACCAATATGCCTGCTCAGAGGGGTCTCCAGAGGACTTTGCAGAGTTGTTCATTTGAAGGATACAAAGGTACTCGCTAAAACACACAAAGAAGAGAGAGGGGATGACATGTAAAATAGCATCTTCAAAATGAAGATAATGTGTCCGTAACAGTGCTTTGCTATCCAGAAAGTACTTTACATCGATGACGTATGTATATCATTAATAGGAAGGTGTCCAAACAGTTGACAAGTGTCTGTGTGGCTCTTTTCCTCAGAGGAGTACCATTTTAACTTAGGCTCCACCGGAGCATTAAGTGACCAATTTAGAGCCCATTTACTAACAGAGCATTTTGAAATTCCTTCTCTAACTGAAAGATATCTCACAACCATGACTAAAGAAAACTGGAAGCGACTGGAAGAAGGTACCTGTGCATTTCTTTAATGTCTCATTTGCCACTGCCTTTTGCCAAGGCCACTCAAATCCCCATCCCCTATCATGCACCGTATCCTTTATCTGGAAGTTCACACTAGCACTCAATTACTCTTTGTGTAATGGAGAACTTTAAAAGAAAGAGGAAAATTTTGCCTGCTGAGTTGGTGACATGTCTAGGATATTGGGGCTGATGGTGTGCTTCCTGAAACACTTTAATCACTTCTGACTTCTGAAGCATGCATGTGCTTTTACATAATCACAAGAAACTCTAAGATCTAAAGTCCCACTGGTGAGTGATGTTGAGTGGCTTGACCATGCTTTCCCACAAGCATTTTGGATGGGAATGCGTAGCAGATGAGGAAGACTTTGAGTAACTAAAGTCTGTGTAGGTGATATGACCATTTTAGGTCTCAGGACATGAAAAAGAGATTTTTAAGAACCAAAGTACTTGACTAGAGATTCTAACTGACAAGGACTCCTATCTATACTTCCTAAACTGAGCATGATGCCTGGCATAAGGGGAACAGTCGATAAATATCTGTTAAAGTAGAGATGAGCTTTTGAGATATCCAAAGACTACTGGTAGGTCCAAAAAATCAATTCTGTAAGTCAGGAGAAATGGACAACAATATAGATAAGGTAAATTGGCTAAAAAAAAAAAAAAAAAAAATCAGTACTAAGTCCTGAACCAGGCTGAAAAATCTTACCACACAAATAGCCACCTTCAAAGTGTGAATGATGTTTTTGTTTATACCGCTTGACCTAGGAGAGTAGCGTGGCTTTCCATTTGGACCAAACAGTTTCCCAGGCTCCGTAATATATTCATAAAATAATTTCTCTTGCCAGATCATCTCATTTTTCAAGCTTACTAACTAACCTATCTTGTTCGCTGGGATGGGGCAGGAGCACCAGAAGGAGGCTACATATGGATTAGAATGAGCCACATCATTTCAAGAAAGCCTCTGCTTACTTAAGCTTCAATGCGGTGCCTTCATCTTTCACCAAAGGTCAGACCTAAAACACCATGGATGTCATGTCTGAATTTTCCAGTATTCTCTAGCTGAGGACACTGCCAGTTATGTCCTCCAATCACCCCCTAAAAACCCACGGGATGCATTTTTATAAGAGTTTAGAATGAGGCAAAAATAAACTGCTTCCCTCCACCCTACTCCCAACACCAAAATAAGGAACTAGTTATCTTTTTTTTTTTTTTTTTTTAAGATTTTATTTATTTGAGAGAGAGGGAGAGAAAGGGTGGGGGAGGACAGGGAGGGGCAGAGGGAGAGGGAGAATCTCAAGCACGCTCTATGCCCAGCCTGGAGCTCAACTCAGGGCTCGCTATGGGGCTTGATCTCAAGACCCTGAGATCATGGGGAGCCTGGGTGGCTCAGTCGTTAAGCGTCTGCCTTCGGCTCAGGTCATGATTGCGGGGTCCTGGGATAGAGCCCCGCATCGGGCTCCCTGCTCGGCGGGAAGTCTGCTCCTCCCTCTCCCACTCCACCTGCTTGTGTTCCCTCTCTCGCTGTCTCTTTCTCGCTCTGTCAAATAAATAAATAAATCTTAAAAAAAAAAAAAAAAAGACCCTGAGATCATGACCTGAGCAGACACCAAGAGTCTGTTGCTTAACCAACTACATCTTTTCTGAAAACAGGAATTATCACAGTCTTTCATTGTCACAGCTGCCAGGAACCTCAACCCCAGCATCGATTTTATCAACAATCTCAGCAACAACATGAACATCGCAAAGTTCTTACTCCTCCCGTTCGGTCCTCACTTTTATTCCTATTTTATTAAACTTTCCAATTGCTTCAAATGCCTTCTTGAAGGCTGTGGGGTAAAAATAACTATAATAGTAAATAAAAATATTATTTATTTCACACATTTCTCCAGTTTGTTCACATATTATTTCTGTTTAGTTCAAATGTAGGAATACAAAAGGTCATGCCAAATGCATTTTTGTTCTCTATAGCAAATAAGGGCTGATTGTCAAAGATGATGGAATGTTCAGCCATTGTAAAAGTAATTTCCAATTGTAAAAGAAAACTCAACTTTTTATAATATTCCACTGGAGAAATGTAAATTTAGGTATATAAATGTATCAGCTACAGACATGAGATATGTATGTGATTTCATACAGCAATTATACACATGAATAAGGAAAATAGAGCAAAATTAGATCACCTGTCTTCTGCTTAATGATTTTAAAACCTAGAGTTGAGACCGTTATTTCAAATTTATTTTAACTGCCTATTATGTTTGGTTAAGGAGATTTTTATAGCAACACATTGAAAATATACACACTATGTAATGACTCTGCTTCTTGGCAGACAGCATTCTCTTAAAAAATCTAATTTATTAGAAGAAATGCTATAGTCATAACTTAATTCAGAAGACTCCCAAATGGGCAGGTTAACAATTGTCAAAGGACTGGATACCTGAATTGGGATGTGGGAAGTAGAGAGAAGAGGGACAAAGGAAGGTTAAACTCAATCATACCGCAAATGAGGAAGAGGGAAGTATTTACTTTCTCACTGGAGTTACACTAACAGTAGTCAGTAGAATCTACATCAAACATACTTACAGTAGAAGTCAAGCGTGAGTGACCAAACTGAACCCAGATAGGAAAAGAATTAGAATCTTCTAAGCAATGTGAGAACAGAAAAGAAATTATTATTACTGACAACAAGCATCATTTCCAGATTTAAGACATGCTTCCTCTCCACGTCTTCCCTGATCTCCGGAATAGAAACATGAAAATCCCAACTGACTCAAAGTCATGTTGAGTGTTCCCAATAGAATACTATCTGGGCAAAAAAAAACTTTTTTAAAGATTTTATTTATTAATTTATTTGTCAGAGAGAGACAAAGTGAGCACAAACAGGGCAAGCAGCAGGCAGAGGGAGAAGCAGGCTTCCCCCCTGCGCAAGGAGCCAGATGCAGGGCTGGATCCCAGGACCCTGGGATCATGACCTGAGCCGAAGGCAGACACTTAACTGACTGAGCCACCCAGGCGCCCCTGGGCAAAAATGTTTTATTTAACAACATTAGTAATTTGTCTTATGGCCTGGGAAATTTTTTTTCTCTTTTACACAGAAAAACATAAACATAAGATCACTGATAACAGAGATTCTGAAAGTTAGTGCCTGTTCACCTATAACACATGCTTTGACAAATCTCTTGTGATAACTTGTATAAATGTCCTACATCGCAACTCTTCATATGTAAGGTCTGTCACAAATTGCTGGTTTCTACAACTCCCTGAAATCTTGGCTTAGTTTAGGTCCTTTGCTAATATGGTGCAAGACTTGGAATAATGTCATTTTCCTCATCAGAGACAGAAGTTTATGAGCATAGTGTGAAATCACATACAAACATGCAGCCCCTTTTATTAAATTTAGTTTGTTTTCCCACTCTGAGACTCAGCATTTACTGGGGAATAGATAGGCCTTTGCTTGCTTTACCTATAATAGAAGTGTGCAGATACTTCTAACATCTAATCACTACTAGTGTCACCTCTAACCTTGATAGGTTAAAAATTGTATCTCTAACCTTCTTCATGAAGACAAAAAATGGGAATGAATTCTAATAGTGGGTTAGAAGGGAAGTCCACAATACCTAATCCTCAATACTCCAACTAATTCTGGACTTGGACCAAGACACTTGACCTTTATGAGCTTCCGCATTTCTTAATCAAAAAGGAAAAGACGTAGAAATCCTAAAAGTTCTATGAAGGAAGATTTTTCTCCATTCGCAATGTTCACTTCTCCTTTCTCTTCCTCCATACCTACCCCCAAGAATACTCGCAAGGGTAGTCAAAGAATGACCTGTTAATGCTTCTTTGTCAGGTAGAAGCAGCAGTCCCCATCACATTCTGCAGTCTTTCCTACAAAGTAGGTTATCAGTAAGCCTTTGCAGAATGAGTGAATGAATGAATGCATGCAAGAAAAGAAGTGGGACAACAGGGATCAGAATTTTCCTTCCTGGTCTCAGAATACTCTCAAGGACAGCACAGGATTCTTACCGGATTACACCCACTTAACATACCTTTGATCACATGTGCAGTGACTCATTTTATATCCACTTCAATTTCTGTCAATCCCACATGTTAACCTATTCAAATTGAGGACTTTAAGAGGATTCTTAAATATTTTGTGCTTGTGTCGAGAATTCTGGAATACACGAAGCTCCTTTCGAATCCGTGTATCACACACGAAGCTCTGGAGCCTGGCTAATTTTCACGTAGCTCAGAATCTGTCTTATTAACACTTTTAAATGAAGAGACACACCCAGTGTTCTGATCCTCTGCCTGAAGTGACAGCATTCTCTACTGGGTCCTGGGCAGATTAAAAGGTATGGCCTACAGATTGCATTATCTCTAAATCATCCATGATGTATTACGCTTAGTTTAAATGAGTGAGTCCCATTTGCACAATTGCCCTATTAATTTACTCATCATTGATTTATGCCACTCTTGCTGGAGATCTTCCACCAGACCCCTATTTCACGTGTATCCGCAAGAGCTCAGTTTCAGTATTTTACTTCAGACCTCCCTATCTCATTGCTCTTCATTTGTCTTCATTTATCCATCTTTTATCTGCATCCTCCCCTGTTCCTCCCTCTGCTGCCTTCCTGCAGTTTCTTCTTGCTTCTCCTCCATTTTCCTTCTCCTTTGGTCTTCCTCCCCTCTTACTTAAGAGCAACCTAATAAATCTCCAATTAGAGGTTAGCAATCCAGAGAAAAGAAATCTGAAGGTGAAGAAATACAGGCGGCACAAAGCACTTGATAAAAGTCAGGAAGAAGGGGGGAAAAATGCTCAGACTGAGATCTAATCGGAGGGTTTCAAGTATTAAACTGTTAACAAAGAAGATACCTTTGCTAAGGATCTTGTAATAAAGATGGCAAAAATTGTGTCCTTCTGCCACCCTGGAGAAGCTTTGTTTTTTTCCCTGTATCTCATCTTTAGAGACTTATTTTACTCTTGAGCTAACAAAGCAGGGACTCCCTTCCTTCGGTGGTAGCCAGAACCAAATCAACAGAACACCTACGATCAAAACACCACTGGGGCGATCTAAGGGCTGAAATATGGCCATTATGACAGTGGTTTTTGTAGACAGGGTTGTAAAATCCTCATTACATTAATTTTTTTGGTCAGACCAAAAGAAACTTTTTTTTTTTTGAGATGACATATTAAAGTCATTGCTTGTGGGCTCCCTATCCTTCTCCATCCTCTATCTCAAAGACCCACTTGATTCACTTGTCCAAACAAAAACTAGCAGTGATTTTATGTAAAAATATATACAATAAAGGCATAATTAAAAATATCATTAAATACAGATATTACTGCCTTCTCCCTACCTCTTGTGGGTGAGAATGTTATTTTTAATTTTGCTTTAGAGGCTTTAATTATAATATCTGGAGAGAGAACAAGAAAAATGTGGTCACCAAAACACTAAGCTGATGGGAAGAGCTATGTGCTTACTTAATTTCATTACTTACAATAATCTGCTCATCAATTCAATAATATCTGACTTACTTGGCTTTTTCTTAACTGGCGCTTAAGAAATACTGTACTTGTAACATTCCTAAAGCATGTAAAGATATGGAAGTAGGTTGCAAGTAAATAAAATAATGTATCCTGATTACTAGGAGCCTCTCTGGCCACACATCACTCATCTCTGTAACTCCAATGCATAGCAAAACAGATGAATGAGGTAGAAGGCCAACAGGAACCTTGACAGACTAATCCCTACTCTCTGAACATTTCCCTAAGTTCTGAACCTATTCATGAAGCTCACCGGGGTTTAAGCAGTATAGAGCTTCAACTAATCTCAGAAGGAGAAAAAACAGAAAGGCAATACTATGTAGAGCGGTGACAAAAAAGAAAGAAATTAAGGTAGACAGCATTAATCGTCAAGCAAGGGAAGTTCCCACCTAGTAAAAATAATAACTTCCTTATCTTGTATTTTGAATCTGGAGATTAACGTAAAGATCCCGATTCTTATCAAGGAACAAAGTGGTGCCAGGAGTTTTTACCACATTGCCTTAGAGGCCCCTGTGATCAAAGCTCTGTTTAAAGAAATCAATAATTAGGCAACTCCTGTGTCCACCTCTGGATCTCCCCCTTCTTGTAAGATGCTGCGGCTGGACCTTGGGTGCCCTCCACTAAAATTCTAAGAAAACTTGGATTCTGTGTAAATGTTATTAAAGTGGTGTCCTGTGGCAAAATAAATGAACTGACAAATACATTAGCATTATGTATGTGGACCCAGAGCTGGGAGGCCTTTATTCAAACACTCAGAAGATGACCGAATTTGGTCTCAGGCTCACAGAACTACAGGGACTAACAAAGATTTTAGGAATAATCTTTTCTAGTCTCCTAAGGAATGTTACTTATGGGCCTGCCCTTTTCATTACACTCAGTAACATAATTAAGCATTTTGATACATTTTAAAGACGACTGTAATTTCCTCTTTAAACACAGTATTAGTATTTTAAAAGATCCTAAAAACTTCACTAAGATTCCTCTAGCTTAAGTTGAAAATATTTTTCCTCAGAAACACGTCTTTAAGTTCTTTGGAAAATAAAAATCCTCATATTCTACCCACTGTCATAGTATTTTAGAGTTGAAGGGATACTTGAACAAGTCATTCCTGTGTTTTGTTCTGTTGTTTTTAAAGACTTTATGAGCGCGGGTGAACGGGGTAGCACATAAGCAGGACTCTGGCCTCAAAACTCCCACTTAAGGTAGCCTGCTTCAAATTGATCCATGTATCTGTTTTACTAGAAAGTCTTCCAGAGGTAAGCCTTCAACTCTTCAGTGTCTAGCTATTGCTCTTAGACCAAAGACCAGAGTCCTGCAGCTGGCCTACAGGCCCCCCGGGGTTTCTAGCCTTAACCCCTTACACTCTGCAAGACACTCTCTGAAGCCTGCTGCCTACACTCCATTCTGCCAGGACTGCTAGTACCACTAACCCAGGTTCTTTCCTGTTTCAGAGTCTCTGAACCTGCTGTTCCTTTGCCCAAAGACTTAGCATTCCCACCTTTTCCTGGCTAACTCCTACTCACCCAACAGGTGTCAGCTCAAGGTCATCCCTGAGCTGGTCCACACTCCCAGCCCCTTAGAGCATCATTTCTACAGCAACCACCACAACTTTGATTAGTAATTCAAGGTTGTTTCATATAGGTCTCCCCTACTGGCAGGTAAGCTCCACTGAATCTTACTCTGGGCCTAAATCACAAAAGGGGCTCAATAAATATTTGAATGAACATATGTGCTAATGGAGGATACCATGGATACACAAATGTCAAGAGATAACTATCAATATTAAATACCAAATAAACGTCAATTTATGACCCAGATCAAGACTTTTAAGGAATTTCCAAGAAGATACCGTGATTTGGAGGCAGCCAAATAAGACTTCAGAGATAGAATGAGGAAGGCAGCACAAACAGGTGCCAAGAATGACGCTTATTGACGAACTATTTTACATGATTGAGCTCATGAAATAAGTTGTCTCCACAATTACAT
>NC_138373.1:11779464-11819619 GCF_054177405.1 Leptonychotes weddellii | reverse complement strand
AAGTCAAGCAGAGAAAGTCAATTATCATATGGTTTCACTTATTTGTGGAACATAAGGAATAGAGTGGAGGACATTAGGAAAAGGAAGGGAAAAACGGGGTGGGGGGAATTGGAGGGAGAGATGAACCATGAGAAACTATGGACTCTGAGAAACAAACAGGGTTTTAGAGGGGAGGGGGAGGGGGGATTGGTTAGCCCGGTGACAGGTATTAAGGAGGGCACGTACTGCATGGAGCACTGGGTGTTATACGAAAACAATGGATCGTGGATCACTACATCAAAAACTAATGATGTAATGTATGGTGACTAACATAACATAATAAAATTAAAAAAAAAAAAGAGTCCACTTTCTGTCTGGTCTGATTCCAAAAACAAAGGGTTTGCACTGTATAATGCCGTCCTGCCTACTATAAAACACACACTGTCCCAATGAGGCAGCAGCACCAGAACTGGGCTGTGAAGGGCAGACAATGTGTTTGGTAATTACTAAGTGCGAGATATATTATGTAACCACATAGTCAGCATGGGTCCTGGAGATCACACAGTATTGGCAATCTGAATGGGAATTTACTACTTTATTCCAAATATAATTCCCATGTCGCCTGAAATGTTAAGAGCTTCAAACAGCAGAGAGTTTCATAAAGAAATCACCCTATTTGCCCACTTAAAAAAATCAGCATGGCTCATACTATGCAATTTTATTGTTAACTGCTGCCAAGTCACACTATCTGATTATTTGTGCCCATGAAGGCAAGCAACAAAGACAACAGTTCCATTCAACCAAAAGGAAACAGTATTGAATAAACCTAGCACACTCAGAGGAAAGAAGTCCTCCTTTGCCCTCTTCAAATCCTTACACGTGAGAAAGCAGATAGGAGTCTGCAGTTTTTCTCCACAGTGCTCCAGGTTTTCAAAACAAGCCTGTGCCTTTTGAATCTTCCCCAGGGTTCTGGTACCAAGGAGCTCTCCTTTCCAGTGCTGCACCACAGACTGAGTGAGCGACCTGATCTCCATGTCCCAAGTTATTCTTTATCAGTTTCATCTACTTTAAGGAAAGTAGGAGAGTTTCCTCAAAAATGCACAAGACTTTGTAAAACAATGTGAAAATCCCTTATGACCTTCTGCTTCTCTCTTGAGCTTCCATGCTTTCTTATTATTAAGAACCATACTGAAAAGGCCAAGAAGAGGTGTTCAACCCCAACTATAATCTTTAAAATGCTAATAAAAACAAAAAAGATTTTTTTAAACCAATGAGGCTGGCAAAAAGAGGGGAACAGGGAACTGCTGAAATTCTGTACGGATGAATATGTGAAGAAATGGTCCCTTCCTAACACATGTAATAACATTAAAACACGCATAGGCTTTAACCCAGCAATTCAGCTTCTAGGAATTGACCCTAAAATGATCAATGGGTCAATGTGACAAAAGGGAAGTACGAGGACATTCATGCCAGCCATGTTATTAAAATGAAAAACTGCAAACAATTTAAATGTCCATGAATAGGGAAATGGTTAAAAGTTATGTTGTATTGTATGATGCTATACTATGCAGTCACTAAAAATTACTATGGAGAAATGTACTGATGTGGGAAAATGTCCACGATTTATTGAGCACTTAATACATAACATGCATTATTGTTACATGTATGATTATTTGTTTTGTAATGAGCATAACTGTAATTTTAAAATAAAAATTGTATATCTGAAGTGTACATGATGCTTTGATATACATATACATCATGAAATGATTATTACAGTTAAGCTAATTAACATACACACTTTCTCACATAGTTACCATTTTTCTGTGTTTGTATGTGGTGAAAGCACCTGAAATTTCTCTTAGTAAATTTCCAGTATGCATTATTATTAACTACAGTCATCTGGTTTCAGATGTATTCACTCCTGAAAGATACTACCCAAGACCTATAAATATGCAATCAGATAAACCACTGGATTTTGATATACTAGCAACAGTCTGCTTTCCTCTTAGAAAGTTAAGATAGAAGTTTGCTGGCCCCTAATTAAGAACACTCACATCTACCTTCCTTCCCTTGATTCTTTTATGCTTTCTTTTTTTCTTTCTGAAGAGAAATGTGCTCTTACTTTAAAGTCAGTCCACCTCCTTGCACCTGACCTTTTCTTTTCCTTTTGAAAGCTTGAGAAACTAGAGCTTCCAAATGATTCTTTTAAGTAGAGACTGCAAATTCATGCCATGTTAAATTAATTGTATCAAAAAAATGTTAATAGCAAATTTAAAGGACAAATAAAAACCTAACTCACTAAAAATGGTTCAGAATACTACAGAATATAACCAAATGTATGTTTTATATACACAGACATATACCAAAGTGAATTACGTATGCTATTTCTTAAATTCCAAAAGACTCGTTTTTCTACATTTCAACATCTCTGAAATTGAAATGTGCCTTAAAATCAATGGCATGTCAGCTTAATTGTTAGTGCATATTCTTAGTGGTACATAAAATAATGTTGCATCTTGCAGCTGATGGAACCTTCAATTAGATGAAAGGCGGTTTTATCACAACAGTTAATCCTTTGATGGTGAAGGGAAGGGCAGATAAATCAAATATTAAATGCTATCAATCCTTCCTTTCACAAAACAAAACAGAAACAAAAGAAAACCATTACTATTTTCCCCAGGTAGAGCGATTTCGCCCACCCCACCCATAGATAAGCCAGTTTACACAGAAACACGCACATTGAAAACACAGCCATATTAATTTTTTGATTCAAAGCACAGCTAATATTCTGAATGCTGCCAACAGTAGCTTTTTCAGGATACAAAATCCATCTTCTACCCTTACTATTGCACATAAATGACATAAACTCATCAACAGCATAAAAAATTCATATTCTGTCTATATAGCAGCTGCTATGTTAGGTTTATGTCAACAATTGGTCTGATTTTTTAATAGCATAAATGTTTAAAGAGGTAGCAATTCCTGTAAAATATCTGTGGGGATATTGAAAGCGGATATACATCAGAGCCAGAGGCGTTTCTCGAGGAAGAAGCAATTCTCCGTTATTTTATCCTTCTTCATCCTCCATTCCTTCTCTTCCACAAAACCCCTCCTCATTACGGTCCTGTCACTTCTATCAGCTAAATATGGCAAGTGTGGCAGCCTTCTTCCTGTGGCCCCATGCCCCTTCTTCACAGAATTCACAAACACACAGTCACAGTTCGAAATCAGAGAGGAAATTAGACACCTTTTGTGAACTCAGGTGAATCCTAAGTTTTTAGGTCTAAAGTTCTATGATTTGGGGTGCCTGGGTGGCTCAGTCGTTAAGCGTCTGCCTTCGGCTCAGGTCATGATCCCAGAGTCCTGGGATCGAGCCCCACGTCGGGCTCCCTGCTCAGCGGGAAACCTGCTTCTCCCTCTCCCACTCCCCCCTGCTTGTGTTCCCTCTCTCGCTGTCAAATAAATAAATAAAATCTTTAAAAAAAATAAAATTCTATGATTCTACAATCTTCTTTTTACTATTGGGGCCCACTTTTTGAAAAAAGGAAGCCCCACAAGGGGCCACAGTCACCCTCAATAAATCTCTCTCTCTCTCACACACACACGCACACACACACATGCACACACAGTCAGCAATGAACACTGTTCCAAGAACTCAAAATAAACATTAAACATTTCACTGTAATTTAATTTTTTTTTTTTAAGATTTTATTTATTTATTTGACAGAGACAGAGACAGCGAGAGCAGGAACACAAGCAGGGGGAGTGGGAGAGGGAGAAGCAGGCCTCCCGCCGAGCCGGGAGCCCGATGTGGGACTCGATCCCAGGACCCCAGGATCGTGACCTGAGCTGAAGGCAGTCGCTCAACCAACTGAGCCACCCAGGCGCCCTTTAATTTAATTTTCTATCTACGTATCTGAACGCCAACAATTTGTATTATACTCTCTGATGGATCTACGGCGTTTGTTCTGTTTCTTGTTGTTCTTTAGATGTGAGAGAGCAGTAAACAGAATACACAGTAACACCGGCTTCCTCAGTTGAACCTAAAGCTTAAGTGACACAGTCTTTGCAATCTTCCCTCTGTACCAGCTGTACAATGTAACAGTAGTCTTTAAAGACTTAATGTGTATCATTTGCTTATTAATACGGTATATGTAGCGGATTCATGGCTCTGAATCTTCAAAGCACGCAACCACTAACTGTTTAAGCCAAATTACCCACATTTGGTAACTGTGATGGAAAATGCGAAGTACATTTTAACACACAAAACAGAGCACAGTAGTTTTGTTCTCTGTGTGTTAACAAACGTTAAAGCCAGGTCTTCACAATTAACCCTGCTGCTCAAATCTTGCAGGTTTTCAAATTACTGGTCACCGTCTGTTTTGTGGAATGTCTTCTGTGCTCCTCGTCACCCTCTCACCTTAACCCCAGAGGAACAACTCCCTCCAACACTTGCGGTCTCTTTTACTCTTTGCCGTGAGATGGTCAGAACAAGCGACCGTCGCTGGGCCATGTGATGGAGTAGCTGTGATCCTTCTGTTGCAAGTCATCCTTTCTCAGATGGGTTTCTCTCTGTCCCGCAGGTACAGCTCAGGTTAGGCTGCTCTTTGCTTCTGATACAGCAAATGGCCAGCAATGGGACTGCAGGCCCGAACACATCCCTGGAGGGTCTCAAGGTATAAATTATGGCAGAAGGTTAGGAGGCACCACTTCAAGAGGATCTTGGCAGCCTCTCCAATCCAGCTTTGCCTGACTAATCTGTACTTTAGGAATTATTGGGTGCTTACCCAGACACAGTAAAGCAGTGAAAAAGCAGTGAATTTGTTTCTCAGTTCTCATCCCATTCATTCATTCACTTATTCATTCTCTACACACACACACACACACACACAGGGAAACAGGTAACAGATATAAGGATACAAATGTGAATACAGAGACACGTGGACACATTCTGAAGATCCCTAAAAGGGAAAAGAAGTAAACTCCTAATAGGTACATTGTATTCTTTTCAAATTTGATTGGACAAAAATACTTGTACATTATTGAGTCAACTTAGCTGGTAAGTAACATCAAAGAAAGACTAAGAGATTCTCATCATGTGTATAAAACCGTAACATGCCTCTCAAAATGTTTCCTAGGCTAATAATGTGTCAATCTAATATGCCCGGGGGGGGGGGGGGGAGGGCGGTATGTGGAGGAGGGTGGGGTAGGGTGTCTTTGCTTGGGCTCTTGAAAACCAGCTGCCCAAACCTCCTCATGTTTATACTCTGTTCTCTTGCTCCATTTCTGAATCCACAGGTCTTCTCACAGGTTTACCTTCACTTATTCCTAAGACAGTGAGCACTCTTGCTCATGAAGACAGTGCTAAGAGGGCAAATGAGGGATGGACAAGATGATGAGAGTCCTAAAGCTTCAAGTAACTACCATTTATCGAGCACTTAATATGTGCAGACCTGTGATAAGCAACTACTACATGCTACTTCGTTTAATTTACTTCTCACCATAATCCTGTGAAGTGCACATTATCACTCTCATTTGATAGGTAAAGAAACTAGGGGTCTGACCGCCGAAGTAACTTGCTCAAGGTCACACAGTTACCAAGGGGAATAGCTCACGTTCTTTGCTGCTGTACTCTTCAGTTCTCACTGAAGATGCACAAACATTTTATGTAAAAATAATTTTACAACGGGAGGTAGCAACAGATGGCTCCAGCCAAAGGTGGTCCCTGGCCTGCTTAATCCGTGGACATGGTTAAAGCTGGAACTTCTGGGGTGGCATGCTCCTTCTGAACAGGACCACAGCTCCTCTAAATCTTTTCCAAATTGCATTTTCTGAACCAAGGCAAACCGAAGTGCCATCACCTGTCAAACGTAGCAGTTTCTTCATCTTAGTGTGTAGCTGGGAAACCTCACCACTCAGAATTACCAGAAACAAGGAATCTTTTAAATAAACTCTATTTCCTGTCACACAGAAGGCTGATTCTTTTCTGGGCAACACAGATTTGAACCTGATTAAACTGCTGTGATGAACTTCAGAGTTGAGACTGCCCTTGAGCTGAACATCTATCTGATCTTTAATTCCACTACCCACTCATTTTTTGCAGAGCTCACAATTTTCTTGGTCCCACTGGAGAAGGCGCGTTCAGGTTCTGCATCAATATGTTCAGTGCTGAATTTATTTCTGTAGGGAGTCCAGTACATCTGAACTTTCCAAAATCATTTGGCCCCCATTACTGGTAAGCAGTGCTCTTAAATAGGTTGTAACTCCAGCTAATAGGCTCCATAATCATAGTTGAATCGAACAAAAGGGTCCAGGAGAGAAAGCCATCAGTCATTTTTATTCCCATCAAATAAGCTGCAAAAGGCAGAAACTTTCCGATTTCAGAATATCACCGTCTCAATTTGATCTTTGGGGCTTATCAGACAGGAAGGGGGACAGAAGGAAAAGGTCAACCTAAAGGTGTGCAAAATCCTATGATTTAAAATAAAAGACTTTATTGTAAATATAACTTCAGACAGAAATAAAGCAAGCTCCAAAGAAACGAATTTGAGTCTTGACAAATTTCACCTGAATTGCCGGAGGCCAGAGCACTTTAAGAATCCCTTCCAAAGATGAAGCTGAATACTTATCAGTATGGGGTACAAATGTAGAAAAGGTGACTTTGTTGACAGATTCACATTCTTCTTTTGTCTAATCAATAAGAAATCAGAGAAGTCCATAAACTCCTAAAACAATGACAACAATGATAATACCCCTCTGGGATGATTTTCAGGACTTCCTTGGGAATTCCTAAGGTTTCCTTCAATGACAATCTTATCTTCAAATTAAATTATAAACATAAACTGGCATAGCTGGTATTTAAACATCAATGCTTTTTAAAGATTTTATTCATTTATTTTTGTGAGAGAGAGACAGCTTGCATGAGCACAAGTGGGGGGGAGGGGCAGAGGGAGAAGCAGACTCCCCCTTGAGCAGGGAGCCTGATGCAGGACTTAATCCCAGGACCCTGGGATCATGACCTGAGCCAAAGGCAGATGCTTAACCGACTGAGTCACCCAGGCACACACATCAATGCTTTTAAAAATGAATCATTAAAAAAAATGTCTTCTACAAGATACATACCACTACTACAATGTACAAACATTCACACTGAGAAGCTGAGGTTACTGTGCTGTGCTTGGTAAGATCAAGTTGGTTTAATGTAGAATATAACAATCTTAGATTCTTGAGTAAAGAAAACGGGGGAGAAAGTGTCCACAAATGTCTGTAATGTGCTCAGATCCACCTCCTGTCCAATGGTAAGTTCAGATGTACCATGTTAATGAGGAGTGGTTCATGCCCACGATCACCCGCAACTTTGCCAAATGCCCACTAAGTATCTCTAATACATTTGTTTGGTAAAACAAACAAAAATAAACAAAAGGCAAAGGAAATCTAAAAAATCTCAATCTTTTCATCAAAATGAATAACCTATTTTTTTTCTTGTGTCTTGGCAGAAACTGCTGCCCCATGCTCTGGGGGCACCGCATCAGGGACACTTGCCTGAGGAGATGGGGACGGGGCGGGGAGCGGGGGGGAAGGTTAGAAAAGGGCCTGTGGGAGGTCACCCAAGCAGATCACTGGGATGGGTAACTGGTGAATGGTGATGCTGAGAAGGTACTATGTGTTAGTTTCTGAGCTGTGCATAATAATCATAGGCTCAGGGGCCCGTTGCCAGAAGAAAAAGATACAGTTGTTTGGTCTCTTAACACAAGTGATTGTGTTATCCTCTCTCATCCGCCTTACCCATGTGTGAGTGGATATATGTATTTTTCTTTAAATAGGCTCTACAACCAGCGTGGGGCCCAATGCAGGGCTTGAACTCATAATACTGAGATTAAGACCTGAGCTGAGACCAAGAGTCAACCAACTGAGCCACCCAGGCACCCCTGTAATTTACAGTTGTATTTAAATGTCCTATTTCTTTGCAAAAGGGGTCTAAAGTTTGATAGATTCCAACAATAAGTTAATGGTGATCTTCTTATTTCAATTAATAAAAATTTAAACCTTAATATTTCTTAACATGTTGATTTGCTTTGCTAAAGTACCCTGCTTTGTCTTATTGTTTTGACTGGAATTATACTTAACAATTCTTATAACCCATTTTAATTAATCAAATTGTGTTGGGGTGCCTGGCTGGCTCAGTCAGAAGAACATGTGACTCTTGATCTTGGGGTCGTGAGTTTGAGCCTCATGGTGGGTATAGAGATTACCAAACAAATAGATTTTTAAAAAGTGTGTAAACTGAAAATGATGTGTATTGTGTGCATTACATCCCTGCAATCCATGAAGGAGTAAGTGCGGCTCTGGCTGAGGAATTTTTTTCAGGACACCTAGTACCCAAGTAAGTTCTTCTGCAGCGTCAAACATGAGCTCAGTAAGAGGACTCATCGAAATGTATTTATTGAACACTGTACAACACAAAAAGTTTAGCAATCCTGTCTGGAAAAACAAAAAGTAGGCAGGGGAAGGACATGGGAGAAAACCTCATGAAGGACACATTTAGTACATGCTCACCGAGAAGACATAAAGCACATGTCATGGATGTCCTGGAGGACGTGGCCACGTCATGCGGTGGGGACCAAATACAGAAGAACATGGGTATGGATGAGAAGCTCTCCAGCTTCCCTGCACTCGCTTCCCAGGGGCTCCAGAAGCTGGCAGAGCCTTGGAGGGCTGTCTTTTCAGGTGCACCCACCCCCTGGAACAGTGACTCCCTCAGCCAGCAACTCGCTAGTGCAAAGAAGCAGAGAGGTGAGGGTGTTCATGAATAACATATTTTTTAACGTTATACTGGTCTTTGCTCTTTATAACAGATATTTCGGTTTCTAACAAGACTCTTCACCTTGTTACTGACATTTCACCCCATCGCTTAC
Organism: Leptonychotes weddellii; assembly: GCF_054177405.1. Taxonomy (NCBI): domain Eukaryota; kingdom Metazoa; phylum Chordata; class Mammalia; order Carnivora; family Phocidae; genus Leptonychotes; species Leptonychotes weddellii. Next base: position 11,810,725 of record NC_138373.1, on the reverse strand, counting down.
AGAGTCTGGGCTCTGACCTACAAAAAACCACAGAAGTCTAGAATCTGTCTTGCATGCATCGTCTTTGCAAAGACCTTCTTCTCCCTTTTAAGGGAAAATGTAGATGGATCTGTTTATCTTTCTCTCTCTTTCAAAATAAAAGCTCCCCCTGTAGTACTACCTTCAGTAAAGCACTCTTGTTTGCACGCCTCCATCAGGAGAGCGCAAGGGAGCCTGAGAACGTTTGCATACTTTAACCGCACATCTCTGAGTGCAGTTCTATGCTACAAAGAAAAATCGAAGGGTTTCCTCTCATTTCTAATCCTCGGTAAAGCCTCTTCTGTAGCATGTAGCAGTCTGACCACTCCCTGATCAGGTTCCTTTGGAAAGTCCCTTTATCTACCATTGTTTTATTATTATCATCATTGAAGTCTAGTTGACACACACATCACACCGGTTCCAGGTGTACAGTGATTCGAGACTTACCATACGTTACGCTGTGCTCACCACAAGTGTGACTACCACCTGTCACCGTCCCATGTTATTACAAAACTCTGCCTACATTCCCTTCGCCGTACCTCTCACCCCCGTGACTTATTCATTCCATAACTATAAGCCGGTACCTCCCACTCCCCATTCTTACTCTTCTCTCACCTCTCTGAAAGCTGTTCTCTACACCATGCCCTTCCGCCCACTAAAGAAGAAATACTCAAGAGGTTCTATCCTCCTCTACTTGCAACGGACTCTCCTGAGAGCTTCAATCCATGCCTCTATGGAGGTAATTTTCCAGGTTATAACTCCAGCTTTGCTCTCCGGGGTCTGGCATCCGGTTGGCCCCTAGGCAGTTCCATCCTAAGGGCCCCTCACTCTCTGTGTAAATTGTAACAAAAATTCACCATGGCCCTCCCCGCTCTAAACCACTGGCCCCAACACCCCACCCCCAGCCTTATTCTCACTTACAAACCCAAGCAGATCTCACACCACAAACAACTGCTCACTGACTATTCCGAGAACACTCTGCTACCTGCCGGTCTTGCTACGCATTTCATGTCTCTTTGCCTGGTGCAATCTTAACTATCTTTTAAAGGCCAATTGTCCAAATTTCTTACTCGGTCTGATAAACTTTTTTTTTTTAGAAACTCAAGCCTATTATTAACCTTTTATACCACTTACAATATTCTATCTTTTGTCATAATCATTTGTGGGGTTTTCTTATTTAATCCACAAGTAAGGAGGGTCTGCCTTCAAGAGACCTACATTCTGCAAGTTGTTTAGTCTGGAGACATTTATGAAATGGGATGAAATGGTCACAAAACGTGTTTAGAGAAAAAATCGTGAAGACTGCTTAAGTGGGATCATAGTCATCTGATACATTTGTATAAATGTGGGATGGTCTTATTTTGTTTCTTTTAAAATAAATATTTTTGGGAATTCTTTTGAATGTTTTACAGCCATGTTCTTTAAAATATTTCACGTAAAACCCCTTAGGCTCTGAGCTATTTGCATCTCCAGTGATGATCACAGAGGCAGGTACTCAAATGTCAGAAAAAAGAAAAGTGAAAGAAGAAAGGGAAAGAGGTAACATTTCAAAATGACAAGTCTGAAACTAACTCGAGGGAAGGTCCAAATGTAAGCTACAGAGATGGAGGCTAGACAGACTCCCTAATTACTTGAAACTTTCTCAGATAAAAAAGAGGATGTGTGTGTACGTGGGTGTTTGCATTTTTTATCATGGTAAAATATATATAAAACTTAACCATTTTAACTAGTTTTAAGTGTATAGTCAGTGTCATTAAGTACATTCACCTTCCTATTGGTTTCTGTTGGTTACATCACCAACATCCATTCACAGAATGTTTTTGTCATCCCTAAAATGAAACTCTGTATCCATTAAATAATAATGCCCTACTCCCCACTCCCCTGGCCCTTGGCAACTTTGTCTCTAGGAATCTCACTACTCTAAGAACCTCAGGTAAGTGGAATCATAAATTTGTCCTTTTGTGTCTGGTTTATTTCACTTAGCATAAGGTCTTCAAGGTTCACCCATGGGGCAGCATGTATCAGAATATTCTTCCTTTTTAAGGCTGAACAGTACTCTGCTACACAGATACACCGTACTCTGTTCATCCATTCATGTGACAATGGACATATAGGTTGCTTCCCCCTTTTGATTACTGGGCATAATGCCGCTATGAACAAGAGTGTACAAGTATCTGTTTGGGACCCTGATCCCAATTAGTTTGAGTATACACCCAGAAGTGAAATTGCTGGATCATAAGGTAATTCCATATTTAATTCTTTTGACGAACCACCAAACTACTATTTTTCAAAAAGACGTATTTATGATCTCTGGGAGACTTAACCTCTTCAAGCCTTCATGGCAAACGTATGAAATGGGACATGGATTGTATCAGAGGTCCCTTACCTCTCTAACACTCTGACTGTAAACTTAGATCTATAAACCCACCACTGATCTAGAGCCCAAGCATTATCAACCTGCCCTGCGCCCCCACAACAGAAAGGGCAAACTCAACTAGAGGAAAACTCTAGAGCACAGAATAAGAAGCCCTTTCAAGGGAAGGAGGGAAAGAAGAAAAGAGAAGAGAAGAAAAAAGCTCAGAGTATAAAAATAGAAGGGCAGGAGAAATTGTGGAGAACTTAAGGCAGGGAGGCCTCGAGTGGCAGAAAGAAATGGGGATCGGGTATTTAGGGCTCCCCACGCACCCTGCTGTAGAAAATGCAACAGCCTAAAGACATCCAAAGAGAGGCTATTAAGAAGCACAGCAGGGGCGCCTGGGTGGCTCAGTCCTTAAGCGTCTGCCTTTGGCTCAGGTCATGATCCCAGGGTCCTGGGATCCAGCCCTGCATCGGGCTCCCTGCTCCGCGGGAAGCCTGCTTCTCCCTCTCCCACTGCCCCTGCTTGTGTTCCTGCTCTCACTATCTCTCTCTCTGTCAAATAAATAAAATCTTTTAAGAAATTAAAAAAAAAAAAAGAAGTAATTAGAAATTAGAGTCAAACTAAGAATGAGAGAAAATCAGGACGTTTACCACATGTGGCCCCTTTTCCTGCCTTTTTGGAAACGTTCTCTTTACCTCTGAAAACGGTCCCACTGCTCCTGCAGTTCAATCTCTAAGAACTGACGAGCAGCAACCATTTGCCCCAAGTACTTCCATCCAGACTGAAAGCCGACAACTGCTCTCATGGATGCAAAAAAGGTCACCAAGTTTATAAAAAGGATTAAGAAATGAAAATCAGAGAACCCAATATGGCTTTGTAATTTGGCTTAGCCATCTTTAAACTTTAAAGGGTAGGTTGGTGGTACATACAAGAAAAACACATTTTTTAAATGGGACTCCAGAGGCGCCGCATGACATATCCTGTCAGGAATTACATCTTCTCTCTGATATTTTCATCCAAGTGTTTATTAAACAAGCTCCTACTTTCATCCACATTATTTTGATTAATGCATGAAAAGGTTCAAGAATTACAGAAGAGAAATCTAAGGTGATTGTGCATTAAAATAAATGAAAGGATGGCTCTTGGTTTACAGTCACTGTATTTCATGACTAAAATGTTTTCTGCCCTTTTTTTTTTTTTTTTCAAATTTAACTGCAACACACTTCTCTTGGCTTCGGTTTTGAAGTAATGATATAAAATTCATTTTATCTCTTTTTCAAGCCTGGCTCTTTCATACATAACATCAGACTTGTCATATCTGAGGAATTATTAAAATAAGACGGAGACTGCTATTTCTGAGCAGAAAAGCCTCTTTGAGCCGGCGTCCTCAGGAGAGACGCGGACTCAATCTCATTAGTTGGTGCTGATACGCGTCCTAGTCTCCAGGTTCAAGGTGATGAAAGATTAGGGCGTTGGGCCTTGTCTCATTTTGTATGCAGCACACATCCCTCCCTGCCCGTGAACACGAAATTACATTGAACCTGGGGAGTCTAACTCCATTAATTTTAAATGGAAGATTAATTTAACAATATGCGGCAGATATTTGTTACAGACCTATCATGTAAAAGTGACGGTTAGCAATAAATTGTGGTGACTCATACTGGCCAGTGGCCCTGGCTCAAATAAATCAGGAGGCATTTACACATAATTGCTGTTTTTAAAGACAGGGATATGGGTGATGTGTTTCTTTGATGAAAGATCGGGCAACCCCATTCAAAGAAACAGCAGCTGATATTAAAGCCATAGTGCTGTTCTGGAGGGAGACATTTTTGATTAGTATTTCTGGAATAATCATTTAGGAATAACAAATACTGTACTGATGTAGCATAATCCTTTTTTTTTTCTGAAACCTGTATAATAATTCTAAGGCATGAAATTGTCATGGTATTTTTGTCAATTTCCTTAAAGTAATTACAATAATAATACCCTTAGAGATGAAAATTTGCAAGGGATGAAGAGAGGATGAGAAGAAAGAGGCAGAAAAGGTATCACTGCCAATAAAGACAAGCAATTCTATTGATTTTCTAGAAAGAATTACAATAATATACATAAACAGTAATTTGCAAGGCTTTGAGAGGGACAAAGAGGGACAATGGCAACTAGAGAGAAGCATTCTTGAGGAAGAAAATGTGGGATTCTCTTTTTTTAAGTACCATTTCATACTTGACACATTTTTTTAAAGCAAATTCTCATCTTCTTGAAGCAAGTGAGAGGAAAGAAAGAAAGAAAGACACAGGATGCCCCGAATGCTTAACTGTTACAGGGTAAGCGATGCAAACAAGGAGCCAAGGCCACTGGCTGTTGGCGGCACTTGTCAGGAGAGGCTCCAGAATGGAACCATCCAGCGTGAGGGTCCGCCTGCCCTCTCACAGAGAATGAGGGTGTTACTCTAATCTCCTCTCCTCTGCAGGCACCAGCCTTACCAGCACTTAGGGGAAGGATGCTCAAGGACTTCTGTCTTCAGTCAAGTCCAGTGTGATAGGAGCTTTGCTCCTGTCTCTTCTAAAAGATTAAGGTGGGAAGAGGGCAGGGTGAGGATTATGTGTCTTCCCTCCACGCGCCCTCTCAACATACTCAAGGGACTGCCGGCAAGTTGGCATAAAAACCCATCTCTCGGAAGCACACATCATTCTGCTCCACTCTGTTTAGCAATATGAGAAGCGGGGGGGGGGGGGGGGTAGGTAGCCCTTCAAACACTACTTGACATGTCCCCTGGTTCCAGTCTTGAACCCCTCTCCAAGATGTCTTTCCACAGAGCCATTAGAATGAGCTGGCAAATCAGATCAGAACACTTTCCTGTTGCAAATCTTTCAAAGGCTCCTGACTGCCCATAGAATTAAGTCCAAACTCCTTAGCATGGTATATAAGGATATTCACTCCAAACTCCTTAGCACCCCTGTCCATTCTCATTTACCCTCCTGACACATGAACTTCACACTCCTAAATGTTCAACTTGTATATTTCAGGACTGGCGTATACTTCCACACCACCTTTTCCATATGCCATTGCCTCTGTATTTAATATTCTTCTTAAGTGTCCTCTTCTGGTAAACTCCTACTCATCCTTCAACACCCAACTCCAACACCACACCGTCTATAAAGTAGTCAAAACTTTTTTTTTTTTTTGCTACTTGAGAGCATGGGCCTGCCCTATTCATCTTCTATCCCCAGCATCAACTCAAGGAAGATAACATGTAGATGTGTGATCATATTTGTTAAATTCATGACAAATGGCTTCTTTTACAGAAGGTATTTCTCAAGACTAGACAGGATGGTTAGCATAGAGGCGATAAGGAGAGAAAGGATATGCTGATATATTTCAGGGATCTTTTTTTTTTTAAGGTAGGGGAAGGGCAGAGAGAGAGGGAGAAAGAGAATTGTAAGCAGGCTCCATGCTCAACACGGAGCCCGACGCGGGGCTTGATCCCACAATCCTGATGACCTGAGCCGAAATGAAGAGTTGGACGCTTAACCAACTGAGCCACCCAGGCGCCCCAAGGGATCTTTATCATGGTGATAAATTCTGTTTTGATATATAATTTCACACATTAGTGTATAATAGTTAAAAAAGGAAATGGCAAGTAGTAGGGCTCAAATGTGAAGAATAACAGGCCCCTCAAGAGTAAAAGGGTTTGATTTATTTTAATGGGTTATGGGAGGGGTGAGGTGGTAAAATGGCAACAGGAGAAGAAGCAAAAGTAATAACAATATATATATATATATATTTTTTTTTAGTAACAACTAATATTAATGCTTACTAGGAGACTTGCACTGTTCTAAGGTCTTCACATGTATTATCTCCTTTAATCTTCTCTATTTACCTTGATGAAATAGGTACCATTATAAACATCTCCATTTTAGAGATAGGAAACTGAGGCACAGAGACTTTCAGGAACTTGCTTAAGGTCATTCAGACAGTAGGTGACAGAACTAGAATTTCAATCCTAGGCCGTTACACTTCAGACTCCCTCAAAGAATTCATTTAGGAGCCAGTAGGTGGTCCTCCTGCCACCCACTTGGGGCAAGCTCAGGGCCCTACTTCTTGAAAGGGAGGCCCTGAACAAGAGAAGAGGGATGGATCAAGGCATCTCCTAAGACACTGAGAAACTGCCAGGGGAACGAGAACAAGAATGCCAGGTAAGGACCAGACCAGGAAGGAGCCATGGCAAAGGGCAGGACTGTTCTTTGAGCCCAGGTGAGCAGTGGCGTCCCAAGAAGGCTCCACCCACTGGGAGAAGAGGGTTTATAAAAACCTACACATTAGGCAAGGCCTGGTTATCACGCCGTTGGTAGTCAAGTACCTAGTAGTCAAGAGACTGCAGAGGCTCAAAGCAAATCTGGGTTAAAGATAAAAATTGGTTCAGAATGATATAATATTATTGAAAAACAGCTTCCGCAGACTTACGCTCATATGTACGTGCACAGGAAGGCTTCCTCAATAACCACTTAAGAGGAGATGATTAAAGTCTGCATTCTGACATTTCCCAATTGGGAGTGAATCTCCTTGCAGGTGACAAAGTTAACAGTCCTACCATTAACAGGGCCAGGTATTTTAAAGAAATTCCTGCTCCATATTTGTGTATTCAGTACACCTTTCTTATTTAAGCACTGTCACATGAAAAGTAAATTTTACTCCATGAGATCTGAAATACATCTTCAAGCCAATTTAAAAGAATAACTAGTCCCATGTAGTAATAATGATGATAATAGTAATAACAATAAACTAACCCCAAAGGTGATTTCTTATGCTTCTATTGTAACTTTCCTCTAAAGATTGGCAAGTTATTAGAGAACACTAATTAAACTATATAGTTTTCCCAAAGGAGAAGCTACAATTATTATTTTGTTGTTGTAGTTTTCCACATGGATGATTGGGGTGAGGAGTTAAGATACCTAATGTTCTTTTACTGCAGTCTAAACCCTAAACCTCATCTCCCTTCTCTAGAAATGCAACTGAAACATGCATGATTAAAACAGCATCACTATTTAATAAACAAATAATTGTCCCTATCTTAAAAAAAAAGTCTGTGCTAAGCTACTTATGGAAAGAAAGTTTATTGGGATTATAGAAGAAAAACTAACAAGCTATTGTAACTCTATTAGAAAGAGTTAACAAGCCATTGGACAAATCGTGAGAAATGGAGATGTGTTTATACTTAGAGCTTTTAAATATAAACTATTCACTTCCTCTCTTCCCTAGGCTCCTGGTCAATTTAGCGCAAGACGAGAACAGTTTACCATTAAGAAACACTCAGATGTCATAAAAGGTGCTGGGGGTGTTATATAAGGATCAAACTCTTAAGAAAAAGAAAACATGCCCACACTCTAGTCTTCAGGGAGAAGTCAGGGCTAGGGTGTAAGAGAGTTGATAAAAAAAAAAAAATAAAACCACAGTATCTTAAATTTACCACTGATACCGTGGTCGCCAGCACTGGATGCCTCTAACTAGTTCAGTTTTGTGCTTTAATGTTAAATTTCTTATGGGAGCACATCACCTAATTAGAGGAATTGATAACTGCACTGTTCCATAATGAGGCCAATACATTTCAAAGTCATTAAAGATAACCAAGGCAATAAGTCTGGGTTTAAGCGGCGTTTCCTCAGATTTCACAGTCTGCATGTTGCAAGTGTAGGGGGGGAAAAGCAATCCCTGCCTAGTCAACTGTAAATGCTGGGTTATTGGAATCTTTAAAACAGGCAGCAAGGAGAAAATTACATGGCCAAATCTCCTTTTTCCAGTTAATGAAGAATTAAGACTCCCATTTACCATATTAGAAGGTTCATCGGAGGTCTCGGCCCTCCATAGCTGGTGTTTGACAGCAGTGTCAGTGTATCTGAGTCTGAATGCTTAAGTGCATGACAGAGGATCATTCATAACTGTCACATCTACTTATCTCTCTCACTGTCACCCAGCTAAGGAAATTCAGGCCATGGAGCTGTCTGCCTCTGTCCCGCTCTCAACCCAGCTCAAGGAAAAAGGCATTCCAGAACCCATTCATGTCCTATTATCACGTCAGCACATTCTGACTCTCCAAGAGTCAGCATTGCTTCCTGTAATCTACCCGTCCGAGGGAGAAGACAAGATGTCCCTGGGACTCATGTCCATACAGATTGCGTCTGGTGTCAGCGTTCATAAAGAACACCTCGGAGAAATAATGCCACAGAAGAAAGATTTTTGAATATATTATTCCCTATTTCAGGGGAAAAAAAAAATCACAGCATTCAGAGTTTATCTTTGACGGGTAATGAGCAAATGCCATTTCTATGCACTAAACAGCAATAAGCGCGGGAGGGTTTCATAATGCAATTTGCTACAGCACACAGATATTTAAACTAAAAGAGGACGGGGAAGCTGATATAGGGATGTCTGTAACCAAACCAATCAGAAGATTTTGACGACAATGTAGCACAAAAAGAAGATACAATTTGATTTGCAAATATTATCACAGAAGCAGATTATCAGCACAGAAGAAAGTAGCTCGGTTATTAATGTGTCGCCAACAATAGAAATCAGAGTCGGTATGACGAAACCTGCCCGTTTTCCAACGAGCAGGCCATCTGCAAAATGGCAAATGGGCTGTGTCCTGAAGCAAGTAATTTGACATGTAAGTGCTGATGTGTTTTCGCATCTCAGGCTCCTTTGAAACCAAAGGAAATAAAACACTACCAAAGGTTATTTATGATAAATTCACATTTGGAAAGCTCTCCTTTGTTACTTCTGAAATTCAGACAATGGCACCGATTTCAGTACTGCCTCATGCAGATTTTTCTTTAAAACACAAAAAGTTCCCACATACTCATTTGTAGTCATCTCCCACTGGGTTAATTTTTTTAAATTTCATTTCTTCTTATACCAATTCTTAATTGAGATAAAATTCATACGGTGTAAAATTCTTCATTTTAACCATTTTAAACTGTACACTTCATTGGGTTTTGAGTATATTCTAAGGTTGTGCAAATATCACCACTATCTAATTCCAGAACATTTCATCACCCCCAAAAGAGAACCCATACCCATTAAGCAGTCACTACCCACTCCCTTCTCCCCACAGGCACTGATAGCCATGAATTTACTTTCTGTCTCTATGGATTTACCCATTCTGAACACTTCCTATAAACGAAATCATATAATATGTGCCCTTTTGTATCTGGCTTCTTTCGAGCACCATAACGTTTTCAACGTTCAGTAGTTCATTCCTTTTTATGGCTGAGTAATACTCTACATTTTGTTTTACCATTTATCTATTGATTTATTTTGATATACCACATTTTGTTTATACATTTATCAGGTGATGGACACTTGGGTTGTTTCCACTTTTTGGCTCTTATGAATAATGTTGCATGACCATTCTGTGCAAGTTTTTCACATGTTTTCAGTTCTCTTGGGTATATACCTAGGAATGAGGGTTGCCATATATAGTTGTGCAGGTTATACACTGCACAACCCAGAAAACACCATTCAAACTGCAGCCACAAACTGCACAACTTACAAAAGCAGCCTTACTTGACACAGACCTTACTGAGAAAGAAACTGATTTACTCTGCTTACTTTAGAAGTCCGAGTTGTCATAATAGATTTGAATGGCCTTTGATGGCAGTTTTTCCTAAATGAATCACATTTAAGGTAAGAAAAACTATACTTTTCAAGTGCTTGTCAGTTGTCAGGCTTAAATAAGACCAATATACTACTTTCAGTCACAATCAATATTCAACAACCCAAACATTCAGGGATTAATATTTCTGCTTATGGGCCACCTGCCTTCACTGCCCTCCCTTGCCTTCCTGATACCTGCATCTTTCATGTTCTCCTCATCAGTAGTCTTACTATAGAGTTCAGAGAACCAATGAGAATAATAAAAAAAGAACTGACATCCTGTGTGGCTTCTCATTAGTAGAACTGATCTAAAAAGTTCAGGAGAAGAAGGGATTGAAGAAAAGACGTAACATTTTAATTTTATTCAGTGATTATTTTTCCACTCCAGCCCTAATTCCTCCCTATCTTACCCATTCTTCTTAAGCAAATGGTCACTTAGGAAAAGACACTAGTTTATTACATTAAAAAAAAAAGAGTGTGTACTTAATTCATAAGAAACTAGGCAGAAAAGGTTGTTCTCATGTAGGTACTGGATTTTCAACATGAACGCCTTCAAAACCATGTTTTTGGCAACAGTGGCTCTCTATAAAACCTGTCACATACCTTATATTCCCCATTCTTCCTACTGTTCCAGCTGTAAGAGTTAGCAGGAAGGCTGACTACAAAATGATTTTCAATCCTTGAGGTTCTAGATATAAGAACTGGAAGTCATTATTGCTTTTAGATTAAGGCAATAAACACTATTCTTACGAAACAAAACCCTCAATCCTAAGAAGTAAGATATGTTTGGGGAACATGAGCTAAATAGAAGGGGAATGCCCCAAACTATACAGTTTGGTAGGATTCCAGAGGCCACGTGCTGCTTGAGTATTAGGACAACTTAATCTTCAACCTACTGCCACTTCTTAAAAGTATGGGATCAAAATTAAAAGAAACTGAAGTGTCTAACTATCCCTTACCCTCTCTAGAAAAATCCCTCTGATATTTGCAATGCAGAGGCCATGTCATTCCTTCTGATTCTTGATCCATCTCTGTATCCTCATCCTCTTAACAGGTAGACACATTCCTCCAAAGCTGTCACTTCCTCAAGGAAAAGAGTCTTCTCACATTGCTCACATACTCACGTATAGACCCTTCTCTTCTGTGGTGGAGCTTTGCAATTAGTGCCCCAGCCAAAACCTTTAAGTCTAAAGAAAGAGTCTGCAAAACTATGTGATCTTAGTGAAAAGATAATAGTGCAGCTAAGAACAGACTCACAACTACTACAACAAAAAAACAACAGAAACAGAAACATTTTGGCCAGCAGTTTGCTAAAGAGTGCAGACATTCTCAAGCAGACCAGAAGTTCTAACACAAAGAGGAAAAAACATGCTAGGAAGAATTTTTTTGTGACAATTTTTTATGAATGCTTCTAGTCTTCCAACATAATAGAACTGGAGAGAAGAGAAAGCAGCATTGCCAATTGGATCAAATTACTAGTGGAACAATGCAAGCAAATGTGTCCTTAGTTCTACACAGTTTTGAAAACTTCGAGACAAAAATAAATTGCATGACCCCCTGGTAACTTCCATTAGAACTTAGAGGAACAAATTGTTTGCCTCAAGCTGGGTGGAATATACATTCAAGTTCAGGCTCTTGAAGGAAATTATTAAGTAGAGTCATATTAGCTTTCTCTGAAGCATACTCGTTTCCAGTATTGCCACGGTATAGACCAATTATGATACCTTTCCATGCTGAGAAATGATTGTTCTGCTAACACAGTTCTGGTAAGAATCAAAAGCACTACATTTTTAACCTTGGGGGATTTTTGTTATTGTTGCTCCCTTGCCAGTTCCTTCAAATGGAAAACATCTTCCATTAATCTAAATGCAAAAAAAAAAAGTTTCGGCTTTCCAAAGTTACTTGAAAAATGTTAAGCACAAAGCAATAAAGTTTTTATGCTCTTAAGACCACTAATGCTTTGAGCTTCATACTCATTTTGAAGAAATGAACATTTTATGGTTCACAGAGGAACAGCTACATGAATAATATCTGAGATTATAATGCATCTAGCAGAAAAAGATTAAGTTTATGTAAACTATTTAATCAGATATGAAATTTTCTCCAGAGGATAAAAATTCTGACCTTATTTAAGTTTACTTTAAAAATACCAATATCGTGTTTCTACCAAGGGAATGCACCAATTTTCCCATTTGTGTAATATAAATATTCATTAGAGACAAAACTTAACATAAGATGTACTGCACTGACCCAAGGATGTCATAATGGATGGCCCTATATAATACAGAGATTGAATTAGAAGAACTCTGGGCTACTATTTGGTCTAAAATACTTAGTTGTTAACTTTTTAACTGATACACAACCATTTTAGAGGTGACTGTTACTGCTAAAGAGTATATAGTGGAGTATGTTATGCTAAAATCCCTATGTTTTCATTAAATATATTTCCTAAGAGATAACATTTATGCAAATACACAGGGCTAAAACTGAGCGGATAATATTTTTTTTTTTTTTTAAGATTTTTTATTTATTTATCTGAGAGAGAGAATGGGAGACAGAGAGCATGAGAGGGGGAGGATCAGAGGGGGAAGCAGACTCCCTGCCGAGCGGGGAGCCCGATGTGGGACTCGATCCCGGGACTCCAGGATCATGACCTGAGCCGAAGGCAGTCGCTTAACCAACTGAGCCACCCAGGCGCCCTGAGCGGATAATATTTAATGCAATTTATGTACACTCATCAAGTTAATTTCTATGTAAGATTCCAAACTTGATAAATATAATAAATGATCTGTGATTACGACCCATAGTCCACAGATCATATCATAGTAGGGCCCAGGGATCCCATATCCAACTCCCAATGACCCAAAACTGTCTTTATTGTAAATGTAGGGGCTAATATTATAACTCTACCGTAACCAGTTATGAAGAAGGGGCCTATTTGGAATCATCTTAAGATGTATTGGAATATGTAAATACTTGAAAATTCTTTTTTTGCAACTTATAGCTAAAAGAGATTTCAGATGACAGTTAAAAATTTTATTGCTTCATTCATAAAACATACGCATGATAAAATTAGTTTCTATATATCTTTTTGAAGATATAGCCATACTTCAAAAAGTTTTAAATGTTTCCTTTTCTTTAACTTGATATATAAACCAAGGTTAATATATGGAGAAAACAAACTTAATTTCACAATATCAATTAAGATGTCAGATATCTGATAAAACACAGAAGTTTAAACACATAAAAACTTTTAAACAAATAAGAAACTGATCATAAGACACTAACCATGAAATTCTAGCACTTGCTTTTCAGAGTGTATATTATTAAATAATTTTTTGGAAAGTGTCACATACCAAAATATTTTAATTAATGCCTGCTATACTTTCACTGACATAAAATTAACAACATGAAGATAAAATTATTTTTTACTAGAAAAATAACTTGAAAACCAGCATGGAATTAGAAAAAATTGTCAGGGCGACTGGGTGGCTCATTCGTTAAGCATCTACCTTCGGCTCAGGTCATGATCCCAGGGTCCTGGGATCGAGCCCCGCATCGGGCTCCCTGCTCCGCGGGAAGCCTGCTTCTCCCTCTCCCACTCCCCCTGCTTGTGTTCCCTCTCTCGCTGTGTCTCTCTGTCAAATAAATAAATAAAATCTTAAAAAAAAAAAAAAATAGAAAAAATTGTCAGCCAGATAGACAATATACAGAAATGAATCCTACCAAACATTATTTAGAAAACAAAATGGCAGTCATAGCTGCCCATGAATAAAAAGGCTGCTCCTGACACCAGGATTCTGAGTTCCTACTAAGCTATTCAAAATGTGTTCTCTGAATCCAGAATTCACCTACTGAAGCCTTTCAAATACCTGTGATGATAACAACAGTAAGGAGTAATTTGGATCCAGAATTTTCCTGGGTCCATTAATTTTGATCCAGCTGAGTCCATTGAAGGAAAAGGTATTTAAATCAGTGGTTTCAATAACGTGGCATAAATGCTTTGATCAAGATATATGCATGAGATTATACAGAAGGAACATCTAATATTTTCTCTGGCCTCTCTTCTTTTAGCAGAAATGGGACTAGAACAAAAGTATTTTTTAATCAACTTTATTATATTGAGGGATAATACACATTAAACAAAAATGTACCCATTTGAGGTGTACATTTTGATGTTTTAACAAATACACACACACCCCTGTGTAACCATCACTACAATCAAGAGACAGAACATTTCCATCATCCATGTTCCCTCATGCTACTCTGTAACCAATGCCCCCAACTTGTGATCCCAGGCAAACTGGTCTACTTTCTGTTACTAGAGATTTTATTAAGTGGAATCACAGAGTACTTTTTTTGTGTCTGACTTATTTCACTCACCACAATGCTTTTCAAATTCATCTATGTAGTTGTGCACATCATAAGGTTGTTTATTTTTAGCACTTAGTAAGAACCATTATCTGGATATGCCATAATTTTCACCTATTAATGGATATCACTTGTTTCCAGTTTTTGGCTACTATGAAAAAAGCTACTATGAACCTTAGTGTACAAGTCTTCATATGGGCATATGTTTTCATTTCTCTTGGGTAGATACATAGGAGTGGAATTGCTGGGTTGTAGGGTAAATATACAAGAAACTTTACTAAAAAGTTTAAAAAAAAACTTTATAAGAAAATTCCAAATTAGGACAAATGTCTTGATTCACAGTTTTAATCAGGGTTTTAATTATGATCCTGGGACCCCTTCCTTCTCCACATATCCACACTTAAAAGATATTTATTTGGACTTCACTCAAACTAGTTGGCACCTCTTTCCCCCAAATCATGAGGCCAAGATACAAATGAGTCAACAGCTTTCAGGATCCAAGCGAAAGAAGAGCTTCAAATGATCTGGTTCAAACTGAAGTAATGCCAACACTTAGCACTTACAGAAGAGTCCTCTAAACACTCCGAGCATACGCCACTCTTCTCAGCTCATGCCTGGTAGGAAGTGGTCAACAACAAGAAGGCATCTGCTAGGGTAACTGGCATCAGATTTGACTCATTATCCTGTCAAAGGCTCTGGCATATATACCATGGACCTGGCACGAGCATCGACAGGCAAAGAATCTGGCAAAACTACCAAGGGGAGAAGGAATCAAGCAGGTGAAGACTGAATGCACATAGTCCCTGTTCAGTGGGCATGCCAGGTCACTGACACAATCATGAGCTACGCTCAGTGACACTCACTGATCATCAATTCAATTGCACTCCTTTTTTCTGATGAGCTAGAACACCTCAATGATCAAGTTTAAGTACTTTTTAAAGAAAAAAGAAAAAGATTCATCACAAGGAATAAAAACTGTACGTACAGTGACAGATGTTAACTAGACGTACAGTGGTGATCACTTCACAATATACACAAAGTATCGAATCATTACATCATATACCTGGAACTAATAAAACGTATGTCAATTAGGGGCACCTGGATGGCTCAGTCGTTAGGCATCTGCCTTCGGCTCAGGTCATTATCCCAGGGTCCTGGGATCGAGCCCCACATTGGGCTCCCTGCTTCGCGGGAACCTGCTTTTCCCTCTCCCACTCCCCCTGCTTGTGTTCTCTCTCTCTCTCTGTGTCTGTCTCTGTCAAATAAATAAATAAATTCTTTAAAAAAAAAATGTATGTCAATTATACTACAATAAAAAGAAAGAAAGTGGGGCACCTGGGTGGCTCAGTTGTTAAGCATCTGCCTTTGGCTCAGGTCATGATCCCAAGGGTCCTGGGATCGAGCCCCGCATCAGGCTCCCTGCTCTACGGGAGGCCTGCTGCTCCCTCTCCCACACCCCCTGCTTGTGTTCCCTCTCTCGCTATGTCTCTCTCTGTCAAATGACTAAATAAAATCTTTAAAAATAAAAAAAAATTTTTTTTAATTAAAAAAGAAATAAAAAAAAGAAGGAAAGCAAAGCCTACTGTGGACCAGGTTCTGAATGTGTGCATGAAATGAAAGGAACAGGTTAGGGAGGTCCTAGAGGTCAAAACGTTCAGGAAGAAAGGTATCTGGTACCAGAAGGAAACGTCCTTGGCAACTGCAGGATGCATACCAAGTACGAAAGTGCTCTGGGTCCCTCCATTGTGGACAGAATGGATACACTGCTGTTGCTGTCCACTCAGAGAAGCCCACACCTGGAAAACGCCATAACTAACAGTTACAATACTCTTCCAAAGTGCTTGTAAGATTACAAAGGAAAGGAATCAGGGCATTGTGAGTTCCTGCAGGGCAACACATAGTAAATGAAACAAATGAGCCCCCAAACTGTGGAGGAACCTCTGATAAATACTGTTCTGCATGCACCATTCCTACAAGGAGATACGGAGTGAGGTCTCCTTCTAGGTATGTCTCACCAAACCACACAGCCAACGTCAGATTCCTGGGAAAGAACCACTATTAAATATGCTCAAAGTCCTAAAAGGGTCATCAACTTGTTAGAGTCACTCTGTCCTAGACTCTACAGGAATTTCTAGTCACTTTCAAAGTTTACCTTATCTACTGTAATCACACATTTGTGTTCGTATGCTTGGCTAGATCCTGAGGATTTCTTAGAGCCAAGAACACAAATATCATTTTCATAGCATCCTCATAAAACTGAAGGTGGGCTACAGGCTGGT
This sequence comes from Leptonychotes weddellii, assembly GCF_054177405.1. Classification (NCBI taxonomy): domain Eukaryota; kingdom Metazoa; phylum Chordata; class Mammalia; order Carnivora; family Phocidae; genus Leptonychotes; species Leptonychotes weddellii. Next base: position 11,794,045 of record NC_138373.1, on the reverse strand, counting down.
CCATTTCAAAGTAGCAGATACTCACTAGATAAATGGCTCACAAATGAAACTTTGTGAAGGGGTCCCAATAAATTCCTTGCCTTACACATGCACAGGGATCTAGTGCATTCTGCAGCAGGCTTGAGAAGGTTCTAGTGTTCAAAGAAGAAAATGACAGCCAGAGTCATGTTCAACAAAATTCATTTCTAACTCAGAAATGTGTTTCGATGTTCCCTAGCAGCAGCTGAATCAACACCGTTCACAGAAAACAAACCGAATTATGAAAATTGCATGAAAATGAAGCTCTTTGATGATATTTGCTACTGTCCTACTTAGTATTCCTCCTCTCTCTTGCCCCTATGAACACAGTTCCTCTTAGATGCCCTTTCTCGACCTCTACAGTTGTTACTGCTCAACATGACTACAGTCTCAACATTGTCAAACCATTTCACAGTGACACTGCGTCTCAGGCAATGTTAGGCCATTGCCAACAAGGAGCGAGTAACCTGTGCTGACAACACATTAAGCCCTGCCATAAACAATCATCGTCTTGCTGAAGCAAAATGGCAGTCAAATTAGAGCAGAATATGTAACAACATGCATAGTAAATTGGCATAGCAGCTTGCTAAACAAAAACGGGGCAGCAATCACACACAAGATGCACAGCAAGAACTGTGCCACACTGTCCAAGCTCATGTCACCCAGGAGTTGGACCAGAGCCTACCCCGGACAAGAAAGAATCCTTACGGGGCATGAGTGGGAAACCTCTGCCCCTTTCCGTGTGTTTAGCCTACCTCAGTTCCTATGCTCGCACTCTGGTGAGGATACAGGAAAATGCTGCCAGGTCTCTGCATTCACAGATGAGGCATGGTAGTAGACTCAAAATAAACTAGCAGAGGTGGGCAGAAGGATGGTACGGCCACACAGCGGTAGCCAGGAGGAAGGCCGGGCCCATTAGATGAGACCTATGCTTAAAAGAAAGAATGATGCCTCAAGTGGGTCCAAATTAAGGGAGAGAAGTGAGTGGCCAGCAGATAAAGTGCAGAACTGCAGCAGGGAACGGGGAGCAATGTGATGGGGACCATGTCCCTCAGCCATGTCCTTAAAAGAGCAGGCCCCAAATTATAGGGGTAGGTAGGGCCAGGCCTGAAAGGAAGGCTGAGATCCTGAAAGGTTGAAAAACAATGGAGGTCAAAGCAGGGGCCAAACACCTACTTGTCCTACAAGGCCGAGGGAGTACTACCCTTCGTGGTAGGGACACACGGCTGGATGTGCTGTGCCTCCCTGAGCACCATAAGAGCTCAAAGACCACGTTGTGGGTTGGTGGCCGAGGTGACTCCCCTCCCTCCTCTCCTGCAGATTAAGAGCAGGTGTAGCTTAAAGATGCCCAAGTACTTCCTGTCCCTACTCGTGATGAATCTGCAGGCTGTGTTAGAGGACAAAGCAGCCCCAGCTGGCAGGAACGGAGCAGGAGGCAGAAAGGGAACAAGTAAAAAGCAAGCTGCCCCTAGAAATCCCAGTAAAAAGGTGTGGTCAAGCAAGATGATCCGTTTTCTGAGTGCCCACAGATTGCACAAAGTCCCAGGACCCTGACGCAGCCTTGCCAGACAACTCTCCCATTCCGATCTGAGATTGCTGCCTTTAAAGAGCAACAGTTGAGCGGGTTCTTGGCAGGCTGAAAGCCATTTGTGGATTACTGACCACGGGACAAAATCAACGCTCAACCACTAGAAAGCTGCCCTTCATGATGAGGGCATGAAAGGAAGAGCACCATCACGGCCACCCGGATGGCCCTCCCTTCTCCCCTCAGACCACCTTGCCACATCCATGCACATCCCTTCCGAAAAGCTGAAGGAGAGAGAGACCTAGTGTATTAACCCCACACACTGTAAATCTAATTAAAAGTCAAATACACAATACTCTCTTCAAAATCCAAATGTTCTTTGCAGAAACATCAAGGAGGAAGGGAGCAGAGTGGAATGGCCCCACGAAGGTAATCAGAATTCATCTTCAGGGACTCGTACCCGATTACTCGCAGCTCATTATCAGTGCTCTGTGTAGCTGCAGAACACCTAGAGACCACATCATTAGCATCCTACACATTCATTAGACCACAATTGGAAACACGGTAACAAAGCAACCCTGGTATTGAGGGAAAGATAAGATTTCAGTCCCTAGTTCCAGTACACTTAAAGTCTATTCAAGTTTTCAGCAAAAATGCTGTTGAACCTGGGGAAGAGTTGTAGGCTGGTTCTTCCCACACTAGACCACAACCTAATAATTAAACTGAGCGTTACCATTTTTTAGTATATACAATTAAGAGTCTTAACAATTTTGGAAAAAATGGTTTATGCTCACATTTTAGGTTTTCACAACACAAGGTAAGTGATGCTTTTGATAAACATGATTTCGTATGCAAGGAAATAATAATCAAATTAGCTGTATAAAAGTTCTGTCTCTTTCTATAAGCCAGCTGAAATGAAGGATAAAACCTCCCAAAGCAAAGCTAATAAAACAATAAAGGGGAAGAAGTTAAATTGTACAATGTAATCTTTTGAAGGATATTACCATGAAACCACCTCTGGAAAGAAAAGTTCTTCCCACATTGGCAGAAGTTATAAAATACATCTGAGAGAAAGCTTTGCTTGCCAAAGGAGTGCAGCCATTTAGCTCATTTATTTGCAGGGCTTTGGTCTGGAATGCAAATGTCAAAAGGAGCACCATAGGAAGAAAAGTAGAAAAGGGAAAAATAATTTGTTTTGTCATTTAAATTCTTTTTTAAGGTTAGTCCCTACCATTCGTGTTTAAAGGCCAGCAAGGTGGTTTCTGGTCCAGAATACCCACTGTATTCAAGGGCTGGATTCCTGAAGGCAGGTGGAGATCAGGTTGCACTGAGCTCTGCTCAGCCACACTCCTAAGTTCTGAGGACGTTTGCTAAACTATGCTAAGAGGGAAAGGGTCAAGACCCTTTGAACTGACACGCCACAAACCCGTTTTAGGATTGCTGAGATAGTCTGGGAGGCAAAAGTCCAATTATCCCACTATGATGCTATCTGCCCATTTCATTCAACAGATGGAGAAGAACCATTTACTCTTATCTGTGTGAATACTCTGCTGCATAAGATAGAAGGAAGATAACATATTTGTGGAACTTGTTCTTAAGGAGCTTACAAACGAGTTAAGTAGCTCATAGAAGTCAGAGAGAAGAATGAAGGAAAGCTTTATGGAAGCACCAGCTTTGAAGCATTTGTCAAAGTTGGAAGGTATTTGAAATACCTTCACAGGGAGCTGTGACAACAAGTCAGAGAAGCAGAAAAGCACTGGGTGCTGAGGAAGAACATTAAGTGATTAAATTTGGATGTATCAGCAGTTCTCAAACTTGATCAGGTTACAAAGCACCTGCAATTCACGATGCTCTCTGCAAAACAAGGAGCTATTTGTAAAGCTTTATGGAATAATGAAATATTAATCCTTCTTAAGAAGAAAGAATAATCTATGTTTGAAAGCATATTAGCAAAGACTGGAATGAGAGAAATAATTTAAATTACATTACGTTTAGACTTTCTATATTAAAGGGAAAAAATACAATTGCTTGAGCTTGATAGAGGACTATTTTGGTCCAATTTGCAGAGGGCAAATGTGTAGCAGAAGCATGGCTATTTCTAGGCTAATGCCATGGAAGATTAGGTACCAAAACTTAATCTTCCACCAAAGACAATTAGAAAAAGAAATAAAATGAATTTTAAAATACCCTTCTAATCTATACCCACAGCCAGATAATAAGCAATATTCGGGCCAAAAGTAAAGCTAAGAAAACAAAAATTTCTAGTTTTTGCCTTAAGACTATTTGTCAAACTCTGTTGAATTATAGCCTTGGTTTCAAGTCCTCACAAATCCAGGGATCAAGAGGAAAGTACAGGGCCCACCTAAGGCAAGAAATCTGATAGGAGACTTCCCAACAGAGCTGGGCAGGGAAAGCCTACATATTCAGTGCTAGGTGAACCAGAAATAAGCTCTCTTCCCCTCCAGTAAGTTCAATGAGAATTTCCCATCTCCAATTTTGCTGCTGAGAAAAAAACAGTCCTCTGATAACTCATAATGACAAGCTAACCCTCATACAGATTTGAAGCCTTAATTTACATGTAGTGGTCTGAAAAGCCTCAATCTGAGATTATAAAAAGGTCCCACCTCGGTAGTTCTGATAGAGAACTGGAAGAATTAAATGCCCTGGTAAAAGCCACCTTTATCCCAGGAGTCAGGGGATTCTTAAAAATAAAGTTCCACAGAAAATGAGAACTTTACAATTAAAAAAATCACCAAACAAGTAAAGAAACACAACACCATGAGTGAAATCGAGCAGGTACAATGAACAGATGCATGAATCAATGCCGATGCTGCAGATACTGGAATTTCAGACACAATATTAAATAAGTATGTTTGAGGGTTCAAAAAGAAGAGTATTAGAGAGTCAATAATTTTGGGAAAAAAACACAAAGAGACCCTAATTTATGGATTCTAGGACTAAGACAGGATAGACATAAAATGACATCTCATCATGTCATAAAGTAAGAAAGTACTCAAAACAATGACAGGAGCATATCACAAGGACAAGGGAGTCAGTTTAGATGCATTTAGCACTGGCCAAATCTGGGACAACTGTACTAAAATAGTTAAGTATTGGGACACCTGGGTGGCTCAGTCTTTTAAGTGTCCAACTCTTGATTTCGGCTCAGGTCATGATCTAAGGGCTGTGAGATCAAGCCCTGCATTGGGCTCTGCACCGGGTATAGAATCTCCTTAATTTTTTAAAAAATATTTTTACTGAGATATAATATGGGAAGCACACAGATCTTGAGTGTACAGATTAATAATGTCTACCCCTAAATATTCCTTTGTAATCTTATCTAATTAAGATCTAAAAACCTTTCCAGCATCCCCAAACATTCCCTCATGCCCTTGCCAGCCGCTGCTCCCTTAGCAAGGGTAACCACCATTCTAACTTTTATCACCATTATGATTCTCTTTCCCTCTTCCTCTGCCTCACCACCACCCCTCCCTCACTCTCTCAATAAAAAAAAAAAAACAAAGCCAATGTTAAGAGACCATAGAAATGTTCCAGATTAAAGAGGGCTAAAGCGATATGACAAATAAATGTAATATCTGACCCTAGACTATTATTTGTGTTGAGGAGAAAAATACTATAAAGGATCATATTAGGTTACCTGGCAAAACTGGAATACAGATGGTAATTAGACAAAAGTATTCTTCCAATTGCTATACTTACTGAAGTACATAAACAGATTATAAGAGAATTTTCCCATTCTTAAGAAATATAAATTATTTGGGGCAAAATGTTGTAAGGTATTCATTTTACCCTCAAAAATCTCAGGAAAAAGAATATATAGGAAAGACAAAAAGCAAATAATAAGGCTGATGGGATAAAATGACCATAGCTAAATCTGAGTAAAAATCATATAGGCTGTAATTCACAAAGTTGTTGTTCTTACAATATTTTATGCTTGAAATTATTTCCAAATGAAAAGATAAATTTTAAAAACCTATAGAAATAAAAAAAAATGTTAATCAAAATTAAAATTCTCAGCAATCAAATTTAAGTACAGGTTATTTACAAGTGAAGAACCAATTAGAAAACTGAAAGGTAAATATAAGAACTTTCCAGAATGTAGTACAGACCATATAAGAATCACGAAAGAGAAAAAAGGTTTAACATCTATTTTTTTAATTTTATTTTATTATGTTATGTTAATCACCATACATTACATCATTAGTTTTTGATGTAGTGTTCCATGATTCATTGTTTGTGTATAACACCCAGTGCTCCGTGCAGTACATACCCTCTTTAATACCCGTCACCAGGCTAACCCATCCCCCCACACCATCCCCTCTAAAACCCTCAGATTGTTTCTCAGAGTCCATAGTCTCTCATGGTTCATCTCCCCCTCCGATTTCCCCCCCTTCATTTTTCCCCTCCTACTTTGTTTTTTTTTTAACATATAATGTTGACGAACATCTATTTTTTTTAAAGATTTTATTTATTTATTTGTCAGAGAGAGAGAGCGCGCGCACACGCACAAGCAGGCGGAGGGGCAGGCAGAGGGAGAAGCAGGCTCCCCGCTGAGCAGGGAGCCCGACGCGGGGCTCGATCCCAGCACCCTGGGATCATGACCTGAGCTGAAAGCAGACGCTTAACCAACTGAGCCACCCAGGTGTCCCAACAAACATCTATTTTTAATTCTGAGAGAAAAGAAGAGAGAGTGGGGAATAATCAATATTTGAATAAAACCCAGGTGAACAGTTTTCTAAAACTGATGAAAAATACCAATTCTTAGATACAAGAAGGCAAAAAATTCTAAGCAGAACATGCAAAGAGAAGTTAGTATACCTAGAGGCATAACAGTAAGCTCCAGAATACTTAAAAATCAAAGAAAGACTCAAAAGCAGACAGAGAAAGAACAAATTACATCCCATAGAGTAACAATTAAACAACAGCTGACATTTCAACCACAATGGTATGGAATCTTGAAGACACCAGAATGATGCCCTCAATGTGTTAAGAGAAAATTATCAACCTAAAATCTAATAAAATAAAAAATTTCTTTTCAGGTAAAGAAAGCTCTAAAGAATACATAGTGTTACATAGAATAAAAATGATCCAAGATGAATGGTGTGATATGCAAAGAAGGAGGAGGAGGATAAGGAAGGGGAGGAGAAGAAGAAAGGTAAAAAGTGAAGACATGTATAGTAAAATTTAAACAAATCACAGCTACATAAAACAACAACAACAACAACAACAACAAGAGTATCTGCTGGGCACCTGGGTGGCTCAGTCAGTTAAGCGTCTGCCTTTGGCTTGCGTCATGATCCCAGGGTCCTGGGATTGAGCCCCACATCAGTCTCCTTGCTTGGTGAGGAGTCTGCTTCTCCCTCTGCACTGCTCCCCCTGCTTGTGCGCACTCTCTCTCACATAAATAAAAAAAAAATCCTTTAAAAAAAGGAATAATATCTGCTGGTGATAAAAAACAGAATTAAGACACAGCAGAATAAATAGGCTAAATGGGGATAAGATTTCAGGTGTTCAAAGATTCCTATATTAATCAGTAACTTTCTTCTTTTCCTGAATAACTTTAGATATTGGTAAATTTCTACAAAATTTCTGGAGTAACCATCAAAAGAATTGAAATAGTGTAATTTCTAAAATCATTGAAGTGAGAAAAAGGAAAACAAAACAAGAAATGAGAGAAAAAATATAGAATGGCAGAAATAAAACACATTAAATCAGTCCATGGGGACGCCTGGGTGGCTCAGTCGTTAGGCGTCTGCCTTCGTCTCAGGTCATGATCCCAGGGTCCTGGGATCGAGCCCCACATCGGGCTCCCTGCTCCGCAGGAAGCCTGCTTCTCCCTCTCCCACTCCCCCTGCTTGTGTTCCTCCTCCTGCTCTCTCTCTCTGCCAAATAAATAAATCTTTAAAAAAAATAAAATAAAATAAATCAGTCCAAATTTATTAGTAATTACAATGAACGTAAATGGACTAAAAGCTCCAGTTAAAAGACAAAGATTATCAAATTGGATTAGTTAAAATAAAAATCAATTTATGCAGTCTTTATAAGAGACATGCCTAAAACATAAGGAGATGGAAGAGTCACAACTTAAAAGATATTTTAAAAATATCTTTTATTTAAGGAATAGGGGAAATAGGGGTGTGCCTGGGTGACGTAGTTAGGCATCCAACTCTTGATTTCAACTCAGGTCATGATCTCACGGTTGTGAGATTGAGCCCTGTATCGCGCTCTGTGCTGGGTGTGGAACCTGCTTAAGATTCTCTCTCTCCCTTTTCCTCTGTACCTTCCCCCTCTCTTAAAAAAAAAAAAAAATAGATCAGGGAAATAGGAACTAAAAGTATACTGCTGTAGCTGTAATAAAATAAGGCTAAACAGACTTTAAAGAAAAAAATCTATGGATTAAAAAGGTCACAAGAATAATATATTATTCCCAAGGAGGACCTAACAATTCTAAAAATATATGCAAATGTTACATAAACTCAAGACAAGTAATATACGTAAATGGCAAAGTTTGAGAGAACTACAATTTACAATCACACTGAGATTCTAACATACCTCTCTTAGTACTTGATACACCAAACAGAATAAATGGTAATATATATGATTTCAACAAAATGAACATGTTTGATTTCCTATACATTTAAATAACACTAAATTCAACAATTGTAGGATTTATATATTTTTCCAAACAATCACAGAATGGCCATAAAGTAAATCGAAAAGAATCAGCAAAGAATTAGCATCATTCAGACTATGTTCCTATTAACAGAAAGAAAAAAATAAATCTAAAAACAGCCATATATCTGAAATCAAGAAATATACTTCTAAATGTAGAACAAAGAAGAAATCATAGAAAAAAATAAAAGATGGTTTAATTAAACAACAACAAAAATACAACATATCAAAATTTGTGAAATGAAGCTAAAGTTGTACTTAAGAGGAAAATTAATAGCTTTAAAATATTTGTATTTTTAAAAATGATTAAGAGGCTTAATTAACTATGTATCCATCTCAAATTCAATAAAATAAACGAACATAAGAGATTGGAAAAAAATAAAGTCAAAAGCAAAAACTAAAATTAAAAAAAATACAAAGAAGCGTATAAACAAAGAAGAAAGTTAAGGCTAGAAGTTGGTTTTTTGAAGAGGCTAAAACAACTCTAAATTCTTGGCAAGAAAGATCAAGAGAAAACAAACAACAACAACATAAATAGCACAAATAACCAACTACAAGAAATGAAGGAGGAGAATTAATTACAAAGCAGATGTTTAAAAGTAACAGAGCGTATCTAAATTATTTAATAAATTTGAAAGCTTCAATGAAGTGGAGAAATCATTAAAACTATAAAACAATAAAGTTGATGCAAAAAAGAATAAAATATTTGAATGAAATTCTAACAAAAAAAAAAATGGAGTGAGAGAACTTTTTCAAAAATCCTTATAAAGAGGGGCACTTGGGTGGCTCAGTCGTTGAGCATCTGCCTTTGGCTCAGGTCATGATCCCAGAATCCTGGGATCGAGTCCCACATTGGGCTTCCTGCTCGGCAGGAAGCCTGCTTCTCTCTCTCCCACTCCCCCTGCTTGTGCTCCTGCTCTCGCTATCTCTCTGTCAAATAAATAAATTAAAAAATCTTTAAAAAAAAAAAATCCTTATAAAGAGATTCCAGTCTCAAATGGTTTAAACCAGGAGTTGCCCATAAGCCAAATATGGCCTGCTGTCAATTTTATAAATACACACAGCCACACTCATTCATGTATGTATGGTCTCTGACCGCTATCACAACAAAATGGGAGAACTTGTGGTTCACAGAGCCTAAAATACTATCTAGCCCTCACAGAAAAAGCTTGACAATCTTTGGCTTAAACAGTAAATTCTACTGAACAGCAAAAGCAGAAATGATTCCACTCTGCCATTCATTTTATTCAGTTAATATAACCTCGATAACAACCTTCACAAAGACAATGAGAAAAAAATTAATTATACTCATGGACTTAGATGAAAAAGTCCTAAATACAATATTAGAAAACATTCACATCGGGGCGCCTGGGTGGCTCAGATGGTTAAGCGTCTGCCTTCAGCTCAGGTCATGATCCCAGGGTCCTGGGATCGAGTCCCACATCGGGTTCCTGGCTCAGCAGGGAGTTTGCTTCTCCCTCTCCCTCTGCCTCTCCCACTGCTCATGCTCTCTCTCTCTCTGTATCTCTGTGTCTCAAATGAATAAATAAAATCTTTAAAAAAAAAAAAAAGAAAACATTCACATCACTGTGTGAAAAATACATCACTATCAATTTGCGTTTAAGTGAGGAATTACAGATTGATTTAACTCTCGAAAGTCAATTATTATATTTTATCACACTAACAGATTAGAGGAAAATCACATAATTTCAATGGATATAGAGAGTCTATAATAAAATTCAAGTCATTCATGTAACAAATTAAATCTTAAGCTAGAAATAGAAGGGGACTTCTTTAATGGGATAAAGACTACCTAAAAACAAAACAATACAAAAAGCATACACCCAATTTAATGGGAAACGTTGAAAGTGCCTCTTAAGGCAAGGAACACTGCTATCACCATTTCTGTTTATCATTTTACTTAATGTCCTTGGTAACTGAGTGAACCAAAAAGAAAGTAAACAGAAGTAAAAGATTAGAAAAGAAGAAACAAAACTGTCATCATATACATATGAAATGACTGTATACAGAGAAAATCCTGCTGAAACTGCAAAAACCTTACCAGAATTATTAAGAGTTTGGCAAGGTTGCTAAATTCAAAGTAAATACACAAAAATCAAATGCATTCATATACACCGGCAATAAATTTTAGAACAAATAATTTTTAATTGTGGTAAAATATACATAAAATTTACCATTTTAACCATTAAGCATACAGTTCAGTGGCATTTAAGTGTGTTGATAATGTTGTGACCCAGCAGTACCATTCATCTCCAGAACTTCTTTTATCTCCCTAAATTGAAACTCCACATCCATTAAATAGTAACTCCTCATTCCTTCCTCCCCTAGCCCCTAATAACCACCATTCTAACTTTCTGTCTCTATGAATTTGACTAATCTTGCGACCTCATATATGTGGAGTCATACACTTCTGTCCTAGTGACTACTTAGTTTCACTTAGTATAATGTTCTCAAGATTCATTCATTTGTAGCATATGTCAGAATTCCTTCCTTTTTAACGCTGAATAATATTCCATTATATGGATATACCACATTTGCTTATCCATTCATCAGTCATTGGACATTTGAGTTGTTCCCACCTTTTGGCTATTGTGTGTATGTGTGTGTCTGTGTGTGTCTGTGTGTCTGTGCATGTGTGTGTCTGTGTAACCACCTCATTGTGGTTTTAATTTTAACTTTTTTGCCTGTTCTGATGTTTGTTTCTGAAACTCCACATCCACATAATACACAAGTATTAGTGTACAAATATCTGTTCAAGTCCTTGTTTTCAATTATTTTGGGTATTTGCCAAGAAGTGGAATTGTTACAAACATAATATTCTAAAATGCCATTTACAGTAGCATAAAAAAATTAAGTACTTAGGAAAAAAATCTAATAGAAATGTGCCAATATATTGTAGAAAAACACAGAAAAAATCATAAAATTTTATGGAAGAGCAAAAAAGATTTAAATGATAAATATTATATTTAAGAATCACAAGAACCAATATCATAAAGATGTCAATTCCTTCTAAATTCTTCAATAGGCTATGAAATTTCAATGAAAATCCAACTTTTCTTGAGGATTTGGGACCTGATGAGCTGATTCTGAAATTTACATGGCAGAGCAATGAGCCAAAGATCACCAAGACGCCCCTGAAATAGTTTGTGCATGTGGTGTGGGGGGAGGGGGCGCGACTTAAAAGATACCAAACACTGCTTAAAAGTTGTAGTAATTAAAACAGTACAGTGGTGGTATATGAATAAATTGACTTAACATAAAAAAGGCTCAGAAACAAACCCATGCAGATTTTGAGAATTTATAACAGAGTAGGTTCCTCAGATCACTGAGGAATGAACAGACTTATCAACACACTGTGGTAGTATAGATTCTTCACCATATGGAGAAAAATAAAATTGAACCCTTATCTCACACTGTACAGAAAAATTAATTCTACATGGATTAGTTAAATGTGAAAGATAAAACCAGAACACTTTTAGAAAACAACATACAAAACTTTTAAGACCTCAGAGTAGAGGAAAAATTCTTAAAACAAGACACCAAAAAAACACAAACTACAGGAAAGGTTTGATAAATTCAAGTATTTTAAAATTAAGAACTTCTGTTTATGAAAAGACACCATAAATAGAATGAGAAGAGAAGCTACAATCTAGGAAATGATTTGCAACATATTCACAGAGGAGTAGTGATCAAAATATATAAAGTACTCTTACAACTGAATAAGAGAAAGTCCAACATCAAAATAGAAACATGGATAAAAGATCCAAAAAAGCAAGCTCAGAAACAAACATCAGAACAGGCAAAAAAGTTAAAACCACAATGAGGTGGTTACACAGACACACACACACACACACACACACACACAACTATTCCATACCCATCCCCCACTGGCAAAATTTAAGTTTGGTAGTAAGAATATTGGTAAGAATGTGAAAACTTTAACACACTTATCCAGCTGGTGAGAGTGGAAATTGGCATAATTAGTTTTGAAATTAACTTGGTTTTATCCAGTTATGTTTTCTAGGTACATACTCTAAAACCCAAAAATTCTAATCCTAGGTAAAATTCAAGACTATGTGCCAGGAGACGTGCAAAAGAACAGTCTTATAGCACTATTTATCATAGCTCCAAACTGGAAACCACCTGTCCTGGCCCTTGTCTATCAACAGAAAGGATGTATGTCCATTGTGGCCAATTGAAACAACAGAACGCTGGACAGCAGTGAAAATGAATGCATCACAACAGCTACACACAACCATGCAGGTGACTCTCAGAAACCAAGGAGCAGAGAAACTAACCTGCAAAACTGATTCCACTTACAAAGTTTGAAACAAGTAAACCAAAGATCATTGCTCAGTGATAGATAAACCTGAAAGAAATGTTTGCTGTGAGTGATTGATTGTAAATATTCAAATAGCAAATGATTATTGACTATCAAGTATTTGGACTGTGGGGTTATAATATTATTGCCAGTTTCTATCATGACTTCTTAATCATAGGCTAAAAAGTATCCCATTATTAGCAGTAATTTGTTAACATATTTTGTAAAAGGCTTAGGATTTACCTGCCTGGATAAAGTTGCTCCGTCAAGACTTTTCAAAAAATGTGTCCCTTCTATGCTGTCTTGTCCTTATTTTTAACAGTTAAGTTTAGGGTTTATAAACAGTTCAAGGACAAAGAGAAGGATCAAAACACCACTTCACTGAAAACGCACTTTTTTTTTTTTTTTGGTAATATTAGTTTCAGGTGTACAATTTAGCGATTCAACATTTCCATATAACACAGGGCGCTCATCACTCTAAGTGCCCTTCTTAATCCCCATCACCTATTTTTTTTTATCATTTCTATTTTTTTTAATTTTATGTTATGTTAGTCACTATTAGTTTTTGATGTGGTGATCCACGATCCACTGTTTCCATGAAAATGCACCACTTTTTATATGATCCAAGTGGTGATGAATAACAGGTAGCATTGCCATAAAGTCTAGCTATTGTATCAAATGGTGCCAAGTGGTCATGTTCTCAGGACATGAGTTCCTGCTGCCCCTTAGTTATTCATGGAAGTGTTTAAAGTGTGTTCTTTTAGAGGGATGAGAAACTCAAGAACCTAAAGAGCTGAGCATGTTGTCCATTCAATCCTTTTGAATAAATTCCTACGAGATGTTGTAACACAGAAAAACATTCTCTTTGTTACAAGAGAACTTGGATTGGCTACTGGATTTCATCTAAGGGTTGGATTCATTTTTAAAGGTAGTTTTTATGTCCTGGGTGGCATTACCTGATTCTATATGGGCCTCTCTAATTTTAAAAACAATTTGATTTTGGGCGCCTGGGTGGCTCAGTTGGTTAAGCGACTGCCTTCGGCTCAGGTCATGATCCTGGAGTCCCAGGATCGAGTCCCGCATCGGGCTCCCTGCTCGGCGGGGAGTCTGCTTCTCCCTCTGACCCTCCTCCCTCTCATGCTCTCTGTCTCTCATTCTCTCTCTCTCTCTCAAATAAATAAATAAAATCTTTAAAAAAAAAAACAATTTGATTTTAACAAAGACTTCTTAATAATATGAAAGTAGGCTTATGTTATTACGTTAAGTGAAAAAAGGTAGATGTAACATCTGGAGTAATATTTACAGTATAATCTAGCTATAGTATGAGCACTACTGTGTAAGGAAATACAGAAAAATCAGGAGATTAATACGTGAAAATGTTAAGTGTGGAAAATGAAGGAATAATAGGTAACTTTTTCTTTTTTCTATTCTTCTGTATTTTCCAATTTTTCTATAATGGGCCCATAATATGATGATAATGTATATAAAAATAACTCAAATAGGACCTGACACATAGTAGGAGCTCAATACAGGGCCTACTTTTACTGTTTATTATTCAGGTAAAATGTAAGGGTGGGTCTAGTCTAATGCCTCACAAGTCAACCAAAGCTCATCAATTTATAATAAGCTTCATTACAAGTCACAGTCTATTAAATGAGTCAACTCTGTTAAGAGTAGACATGCTGAGTAGAAAAGATTGGTAGCATCACCCTTTTGTTGATGTTATTCGAATCTAAAGGGAGACGATGTCTCTAGAAGATCATGCTCATTATCTTCCAGTTACCTTAAGAATGAAATGTGTCATGTGTCACTTCTGGGACAGGTTATAACAGAGTTGGGAGCAACGCAAATTTCTCTTTCAGAACTGACTCACCACCACTTTCTTTCAGCCACGGTCTAGTTTAGCCGGGATAAGCCCAGGTGATACGGTGTACAGTAAACCGGTCTAGGAGGGAGAGCCTGTAGCCTAAAGGTCTCAACAGTTATCATGTACTGAACGAAGA
>NC_138373.1:11733620-11779364 GCF_054177405.1 Leptonychotes weddellii | reverse complement strand
TTTTTTTAAGGAAAACTGATTATGGAAAACTGGCTTGAGGCTGTAATTTTGTAGAAGATGCCAGCATAGTTGTTTTCAAGTTAAAAAAAAAGTTGCACTTTTGTACTCAGAGACCTCTTGTTTTAATTTATGCAAAGTTTAAAACATTTTGTTAGGCCTGAGTGAGACCATCTGTGCACGAAATAAAGGATGCCTAAGGGTAAAATAGGCAAGAATAGTAACGCTGAATGTGTGGAAGGCGGTAGGCAGCCTCCGGGTTTTGCAACTACTGCTGTGACCTTTACTACTTTAGAGAAGAAAAAAGGGTAATTTCCATATATTGGCTCCTCTAGAAAAAGCCTGGTATTCCTCCCCTCTTGCTCTTTCTTTTTTCCTCATTCCTTAATAAGAAGAAGTTGGCAGAGCAGACCCTACCTACATGGAGAACTGTAGCCAGTTTCAAGAAGCCAGGAATGTAGGAGGAAATTAACTAAGCGCATACTCTATGTCAGGCACTTTGCAGAGGGTGTTTATATTTAATTTTAATTGTTTAATTATAGTTGATGTAAAAATGTTATCTGATTTGTATAACCCAGAAAAGAAGAATATGGACCAACAGAAAAGACAGAAGGAGAGAGAAGGGGATGTATGCACAGAAGAAGGTAGGAATGGAAGTGGAGGAGAGAGGGAACCGAAGATGGGATGAGTGACCTCTGAAAATAATAGACTGATAGTCCCTGGCAACTGTCTTGTATCAACTGGATGACCATGTGCCTGGGACTGAGTTCGGGAGGGTGGGCCAGAGGTTTCACATTCTGGCCGCCCCCACAATCTGCGCTGTGAAGTATGGAGGCTTACAGAGTGGTGAGAAGGCACCTGTGATGTAAATCAGGGGCCTGTGTCTGGTCACCAGGACCAAAAGACACCATAGTAACCACACCTACATTGCGTCTGTTGAGACTCCCCTCCTTAATGCCAAACGTGGAAGAGGGGAGGCATCTGTGTCCCTCTGGACCAAAGTACCTAGAGAATGCGAGTTGCATCATACCCAAACTGAACATGTTGCTGTGGCCACAGGAAAACAGGATGCCTCTGGCAGGCTTCCTTCAGCTTCAGCCAAATGCCCCAAACATCCTAAATGGACCATTTCCTGCATCAAGCAGCTTTGGCACTTCCCGGCCAGGGAGCATGGGTTTAATGCAGGTGTGTTCCAACAGCCTTTCTCTGTAAATCAAAGCTTTTTTCAAAGAGAGCAACATTACTCTTTAAAATGATGGCTTACTTCCTACAACTCTGAAATTAACATTACAAAAGCGTGACCTTATGTGCATTAAGTATTCCCCAAAGAAGCACAAGAATATTTTGTGAGTTTGTTCATATTGCATTTCTTTCTTTTGATTACCTTTGGGACTTATTAAGGAATCCATGCTTCTCCCCCCTCCCATTTTTCTTACAGGGGTCCCACAGGGGCCGGGGATGAAGGACTGGAGAAAGAACCCAAACCAAGGGTGTAATAGTCACATCAAAGCCAAAAAGACTCTTATTTACCAAAAGAAAGGTTTAAAAAAACTTAAAAAAAAGTAATAAGCACTTTTATCTGGGGGATATATTTATATATAGCTACAGTGTATGGCTAAAAATAAGATCTTTTATATTCAACCTCTTAGGGCACAGGATTAGCTTTAAAACAAAGGCACGTATGTAGTGTTAAAGCACTGAATGTCCTAAAAAATCAAAATGGTATGTGTTATTTCCCTTATTCTCTTTGTGGTCTAGAATCTTATGTACAAATCAAACTGGATAGGGCAAATGTGTACCAGAGGGGACCAACGCTGATAAAAATATCACTTGTGATAGAGGACTCTGTCTCAATTTGGAATTCAGGACCATGGATCTGTACAGTAATTGAGAGCTCGAGGAGGCCAAAAAGCCGGCTGGGAAGGCTTCCCCTAATTACCCAGGCTTCCCAATGCCACTGACATTATGAATTCTCTAATGCCATGGGGCTGGGGGGTTATTGTTACATATTTCTAGACAGCAAGTACTTAAAACTTTGGATGCAGACACCTCACTACTGCTTTTCAAAATCCAATGTGTACATAATCCTCACGTTTCTTTCTCCTTTCTTTGACTTCTAATTTCATAGTCCTGAGTGAAAAGGTAATTTAAGCAGGAAGCTATTCCAATGAAACTTTTATTATATACATTATATAGACATAAGCAAACAGAATAAAACTAGTCACCCATAACTCCATGAATTAAAGGTAGCCACTGTGAATGTTTTGCTATGTCTTTCCAGTGTTTTCTATGCATTTTAATGTTCATTTTCATAAAGCATGTTGTGCATGCCATAAAAACCAGAGGGTCGTATATTCAATACCAAAAATGAGACCAAGGCTTGAGCAGATAAACCAAGTAGGGGCTACAGATAGAGACACAAAGGTCTGAAACCAACATCAGGAAGGACAGTTTCTGGAATGACATCAGTAATACTGGATGGGAGGGAGAAGGATGCATAGCAAGCGTCCTGAGGCCTTGTTCTGTATTTAATTCCCTCCTTCTGCCCCCAGGATTATAAATGCACCGCCATCATTTATCTAGTGCCTCCCATTTGCCAGGCACATTACAAAATCCTCATGGACACGACATGACATAACTATTATTAAACACTATTTTACAATCAAAGAAACTCAGACTCTGAAAGTTAAGAAACTCTCCCAGAGAGCGGAAGGGTGATTCAGGGGCTATGACAACCAGATGTGTCTGACTTCAAAGTCATCGCTACTAGTTAACAGCTTACCTCGACGGTTCCCGAGGCCCTGGGAGAGGCACCCCAGTGAACCCAGCTGTGTTGCATTAAATCTCCTTCTCTGGCCCAGCACCGGTACTCCTTGGTTACTGTGGCTGGGAGATTCTGGCTGCTAGGAACAGCAAAGTCACGCTAGCCAGCGCAGGCAGCCTCTATGAACTATACCAGTCCCAAACATCTCTTCCTTATTCCGCACTCACAGCTCTGATTATAACATTCAGTGGCTCATTAATCCCACCTGGCTCAATGATCCCTTACCCAACACTGTTCAAGCCATAGCATTAACGTTCACATGATCATGTCCTGCTTTCCCAACTAGACATAAATGCAGACAGCAGGGACGAGGCCCAAAACTTCTCAGTTTCTCCTGTTTCTGAGTACATGCACTTACAGACGGTAAGTGCTCAATAAATACAATTAACTTCTCAAGAATCACAAAATGGTACGGTTCATGGAATGAACCTTTCCACTGCCTCTAAAACTTATACCCTAGGGCTGGTTCTTTGTAACATTATATGGCAGGGAACGGGAAAAGATGTGGAAGGGGTTATAAAATTATTAATCTTGGTTTTCTACACTACAGAAGAGAACTGAAAAATAATCTTCTCGAAAAACAAACCATGAACCAGAGTAGATACTGTCAAAGGGTGAAGTTAGGGAGTCCTGGTGGATGAGCTCACCTGGATGTGACCTCTCCAGAGGCCTGGGGGTGGGGGAAGGGTGGAGAAGACACTGGAGGGGGAGGGAGGCAGAAAGTTTGTGGAAAACTGAGGGGAGGCTGATGACTAAGGAAATTGCTGAAATTCAGATAAAGGCTACCATACAGAATCTGGACAAAGAAACAGCAGGGATCTCTGTCGTATGGGTAACTGCCTCCCTCCTGCCAAGTGACCTCACGGCCAACAAGAGCTCTACTCCTGAAAGCAAACGGTTAATTAGGGGTTTATTCTAATACACCAGCAGCTGTGGCATGCTACTGGCTGATCAGGCCTGCCACCACACAACAAGCACGTGCGTGCACACACACACGCGCACACACACACACTTTTCTGAAGACCCACACATGAACGCCTTGGTCTCGGCAGCTTAGAAAGCTGTATAAATAAGGAAGAAGGTGTGTGAGAGAAGAACTGAGAAGAGGAAGATGACAATTTGTGTTTACTAATGACACGCTACAAATCTTATAAGCTCTTTCACGAGGTTTAAAAAAAAAAACACACCAAAAATGAGGAAGGAGAGATTGTCTACTGACGTAAAACGCCGCACAGCTCGTGTCTGCTGACAGAGCCTGCTGGAAGAGTCTGGCTTGTTGGACGGGGAAGAGAGGCTGGTGGGATCAGAGGACAGGTGACTCAGAGTCAGGCGGAGGAGCTGCAAGGAAAGGAAGTAAGGTGGGACGAGCGGCCAGACCATGACCCAGGAGGGGCGGCCACACTAAAGACGCGCATGGACCGTAGGAGGTGATGGCGCTGGCAATGGTCGCCCCGCAAGGCCATGCCAACCACGCCAAGGTGGATGGCCCGGAAACCCCTTCTGCTCGCTGGGCCTGCTGGAGACATAATGAAACGCAATCCTGTCGGGGGCGGCCCCTGGGTAACATTTTCACTTCTACATTCCATTTTCGGTTTAGGTCGAGATTTTTAAGAAGACGGCAAGCAGCACTCAAGTCCCAGGTGACAAGATCTGCTCAGATTTAGTCTTTGAATGTTGCAAATTAAATTCCCTCATCAGGCCTCTAATCACTCTTACCAGATGGGGCTTGTGCTCAATTTTGGATCCACAGGAAATTTAATGGTTATTGTTTCTGTTTAAATAGGAGATTATTGCATTTTAATAAGTTCTCTTTGGGACTTGCAGCAACAATAGAGCACTATGAATTACTGTAGATAGCTGTTACTGCATGCTGGGGAAAAATCAAGTTACTAAGTGTGACAAGTTGCTTTTTCTTCCCTTCCAGCAATCGCTCCGAGTGTATTTACCACCAAATTAAGTATGTGCCGAGGGGATAATATTTTTATCCTGCCGAGGGGGAGAAGGAGCTTGTCTGTGGATTTTCATTAAAATGACACATCTGTTCAGCAATTTCACAAAGTAATTCTGCTGAAAGTTTTATCAGCTAATTTTAATTATTCACTCCAGTGGGTTGAATACAGGATTCATCATGTTGAATTAATACATTTGACGGGAATTTCACAAAGAGGGGGAGAAAAAGCAATCAACAAATTGAATTGTCATGCAATATGGATTAAATTGAGATTCTTTAATTAGGATAAGCCTGAGATTTGGTATTTTGAAGGTATTAGAAAGCTTAGCAATACAGTGGTAAAGATTAAGAAAATGCAATTAAATATTACACTTTGGACACAGCCAGGATATCATGTGAGTAGAAGAGTCCTCCTTTTAGCAGAATGGTTAATAGTGTCAGGTTCTAGAACTGCTCAGTGGAACTTCGGCTATGCCAATGAGGGACAGCTGCTGTTTGTTTACCAGAGATGAACTGAAAGGTAATTGTGTTTTAAAAGACCGAAAGCTGACTCCCCAGTTTGAACTGCAATGAGATAATTGTGGAAATGACAACAGACAAGTAACTAGAAGAAGAGACAGGTTCAAGTTCTAGCTCTGCTATCACTACTATGTGACCTTGAAGAATGCAAACACGGTTCTTGAGCACCTGTTACGTGCAGACTCTGTTATAGGCATGGATGTTGTAGAAGTGAATGAGATAGTCTCCCTGCCCTCAAGGGGCCTAGAGTCTTGGGCAAGACCCTCCCTGGTCCCCAGTCTTTTCATTTGCTACCCAGGGTCCCAGTTGTTTTCTTTCTTGCTTTTCTCTCTGGCACCCACAGCAGCTCAGCCACCCTCCCTGCTCACCTCCACTTGTTCTCACTGAGAAAGATCACTATTGTAATAGTCGTCACACTAAGTTCTCTTAGGATGAGGGGAAAAAGTCTGTACTTTACTCTGAGCAGTAAGTATCTCCAATCACCAAAAGACCAATGTGCTCGGCTATCAGTTTCCAATCAAACTCCAAACAGAGAAGAGCTGAGATAGCCAGCCACCCTCGGAATGATCAGCAGAATGTCTACCAACTGCCTACTGTGTGTTGGGCACCATGCTAAACACCTACTACTCATTCAGTCAGCAAACATTTAATGGATCCTGCTATATGTCAGTTTTCTGCCAGGTGATGGAAACATGACAAGGAGGAAGATAGGTGTCTTACCCTGCTTTCATGTCTAGTAACAGAAACAAAGCATCCCGCTAAAATATAGATGAGTTTTCGCTCTTAAGTAACAATAAAAGGTAGCGGAGGGAAGATGAAGTGCATGACAGAGAATGAGCCCCTCCTTCTGTAACACAACTAATGTGCATTCAAAAAGCTTCAAACAGCTTTACACGTCCACACACCCACTCAATACGGAGGCGGTTTTGCTCCCGATCATTGGCACACTAAACCTTTATAGTTGGTGGATTTTGGGGAAAGCCCTTCAATCCATAATGTAAGCTAATGAATCTTTAATGTTAATATTGTCTGCAACCACGAGAGAACCACACTTGTCCTTCCCCAGCATGGGCATATATGCCCGTCACTCTGAGGAAATGAGCTGCCCTTCTGTGGGGCAATGAGCGGATTCACAGCCTCTGCCTCATTTCTTCCAAATATTCTCCATGAAGATCAACATTCCAGGTGTGAAGCTCCCTGGACAAGCAGTATGGCTGCCATGAAATCTCCATGAAGGGGACTCATGTTTTTGACCTTTAGCAGAACACTTGAGGGACCAGCACCCACAAGGCCCAGGAGCAAATGTAAATCTAAGTGAGCCTGGGTTGTTGAGGGGGAGCACAAGGTTACAAGCTCAGCTGGAAGAGAAGGGCTGACTTTATATTCAGAGAGGGAAAGCAACATAGGCTCAGTTTCCTCATCTATAAAATGCTGATTAAAAATGCCACAGGACTGTGAACAGCAAATGAAAAAGTACACATAAAAGTAACCAGTGCAGTATCTAGTACATAGGTAATTATGCAATAAATGTTTGTAGCTGTTGTTATCAAGATTCTCATTAGCTAGAGGAGTGAGGGAGTGTAAAAGAAGACAGAGCTCACAGTGAAGAATAAAACACGGAGAAAAGAGAAGCAATATAAAGTTTTCATAAGGAAGTAAAAGAAATATGAAAAACATTCAAGAAATACCAGTGCTAGGGAAATAAAATAATCCCAACGCCTGAAAAGTCTTAACATGTGCTCTACCTGTGTGGTATCCATTCTAGGGTTTAAATATTTATAATACAGAGTGTGATGATTAATACACTATATATTCATTAACATGTATCAGTTACCCTGTAATAATAGCCCAAGTATCAGGAAAACACATCCTACTGAAAACACAGATATCTATGACTTCTGGTTGACAAGTGTGACTTAAATGCTCACATCCTGGCTAGAATTTCTATCAATAAAACCACAGTATCACATGACAGAATTCAGTTGTGAAGACTACAGACCATGAGCCTGTATCGCAGGTATCCTCCCCCTCTGCCCCCCCCCCCATCATGCTCTACCTTGTGGACAATGGCCCCATTCTGACAATTCGATGAGAGGAAGCATTAAAGCTGGTATAGAGCTAAAATGCCACTCATTTCATGCCTGATTTGTTAGTTCAAGCCTGCTGGATATGGAGCATGCCCTTCCTGGCAATGGGAAATTCAGCCTTGGGGACTCTGATGGTCTTCTCCTCATAGCCTAAGGCTTGATTAGGTTTAGCATCAAAAAGACAGAAAAGAAAGACCACCCAAAATTAGACCCTTGACTCACTGTGTGAAAGCAGAGATGAAAAATATACCTCTGTTACTGGGAAAACATACATCAGATAAAAGCGAAAGGATTAGGTCAAACTCGGCAAATGTATCCGCCTGCAATTCCGTCTTAAACTCAGCAGACCTGGGGTGGTGGGCATAATCCATTAAGCCCTTCCTTTCCCTCCTAGCCTCCTTGTGCCCTTTCACAGCTCATATGACCCATCGGAAGTCTCAACAGTTTTTGAGAAGAAAAGCTACCACCCAGTTAAGAAAGAAGTATACAATTCCTGCACCTGCCACTTTCCTCAGGCAAACCCATTTCCAAGTACTGCATGGAGTCAGGGCCTCAGGGCAGAGACAGACTGGTATATACTTACACAAGCATCAGTGCATGAGTGTTAGTGCTCGGGATGGAGGGCAGAAAAGAGGTGGAAGAGCAGTAACACCACTAGTCTGATAAAAGGGGATTCCGTCCTTTAAGCTAAATGTGGAAGGTTACATGGTTTCCTCTATCTCCAACCCAATATAAAATATGGGGGAAAATTATTGAAATACATGTTTACAAGACTAATGAATGCCCCTAGTAATTCCTCTTTTGGCCTATTAAAAAAGTAATACTACTGATATTTGAATCTCATGATGTTATGGAACATGTCAAGGGGCTGAAAAAGCAATATACTCTGTCTAACCTTGGACGAGTTAAAAACTGTTTTTTAAAAAACTTAAGATTCTATAATTTTTTTAAAAAATGAAAACAAATATTTATTGAGCACCAAGTGCTACCTGTGTTGTCATGATTCATTATTAAATATAGGCTTCTGACTAACATTTTTTAAATGTCAATATGTTTACTGTATATCCACCTGAAAAAATACTATAAAAATACTAATGACATTTATGATGACAGTAATAAAATCAAGAAAAAATAACTTGATACAATGTTAACCTTAAGAAAGCAAGAGCCAAAATTACACACTCATTATGTTGTTTATGTTAAAATTATACACGTTTATGTTCACAAAAATACACACAGAAGAATGTTCATCACGGCTTTATGAAGAACAGCCCCAAACTGGAAACAACCCAAAATGTCTACTAATAAGAAAACTGTGGCATAATCACAAATAAAATATTACATAGCAATTAAAAAATAACACATTCCTGGGGCGCCTGGGTGGCTCAGTCAGTTAAGCATCCGCATCTTGATTTTGGCTCAGGTTATGATCTCAGGGTCATGAGATCAAGCCCCATGCACCTTGGGCTCCATGCTCAGTAGGGAGTCTGCTTGAGACTCTCTCTCTCCCTCTCTCCCACCCCATGCTCTCTCTCCCTCAATCTCTCTCTCTTTAAAATAAATATTATCTTTAAAAAAACCCCTGCTACACCCAAAAAACATGGATGACTTTCAGAGGATGTTATGATTGAATGAAAGAAGCCGGAAACAGAAGAGCAAATATTGTAAAATCTCATTCATGTGAAGTTTAAGGACAGGAAAAATTAATACAAAATGATAGAAGTCAGAAGAGCAGTTAAGTCTGGGATGGGAGTAGAGACTTGAAAAAGAAGCTGAAGAGGTGCTGGACATGTTTCTGTGTCTTAATCTGGCTGGTGAAGACAAGGGTGTTTTCATATGTAACAAGACACTGAGCTGTACACCTAAGATTACTGCCTGAGCCCACTTGGGCTGTTCCATAAAACATCACAGATTAAGTGGATTATAAACAGCAAAACTTTATCATCCACAGTTCTGGAGGCTGGGAGTCCAAGACCAGGGTGCCAACATGATTTGTAGTGAGGGCCCTCTTCCATGTTGGAGACTGCTGACCCTCACCGCATCCTCACATAGTGGAAGGGGCTAGCAAGCTCTAGCTGGGATCACTTTTATGAAAACGTTAATCCCATTCATGAGGGTTCCATCCTCATGACCTACTCACCACCCAAAGGTCTCACTTCCTCATACCCTCACATTGGGCATTCGAGTTCCAATGTACCAATTTGAGGGAAACACAAACATTCAGACCATGGCAATACATGTACTCTGAAGTATGTATGTTTTTAAACAACAAAAACAAAAATTCAAGAGAGCAGAACTTCTGGAATGGCTGAATGGGGGAGCCTGTCAAACCCTTGTGACAAAAAGAAACAACAAAACTGGACAAAGTTGTTAAAAACAACCTTGTAAGGACACTGAAAATCAGCCTATAAAATTGAAATATATAACAAATTGAGAAACATTTATTCAATAAACATTAGTAGGAACAGTGGGAGTCTATAAACTTCAGCTTGGTGCTACTCCCATGCCCCACACTCTCTCCAGCTCCATGAGGCAGATATACTGTTAGGGGGGCCAGCTGTGAGGATCAAGGTTCTGCTGCTTCAGGACTAATTTTATTTGGAGCAGAACATGGAAAATTCTATGCCCAGGGTGTAAAAAAAAAACAAAAGTGATCTTGGCAAACAATCAGGGAAGGACATCATTGCAGGTATCCTGAAATCATTACTGATTAAAGCAAGCAACAAACTGGCAGGGCAGCCAGAAGATTAATAGGGAATCCATGGAATGAAAGAGAGCCTTGATAGGATCCTACTTGTCTCTAGTGGTGTGGAAGACTGGACGTTGACCTGCCAAGTGATGCACATAGTCAGAAGAGACTGGATAAAGCCCTAGCAAACTACTTACTCCTGCTGAGCATGAGACCTTACCAACACAGAAAGTAGAATTTAAGGCAGATTTGTAAACTGGCTCAACTGTGATCCATTCTCCAGACTGTACATGGATCCATCGGAAAAAGATGAAAGACTGTGATTTAGTGGTTCAAAGTGTTGAGCACAAACTGTGCAAGCAAATTCAGACCAGTCTTCTGCTAAGCACTAAGCTATCTGACTCTAGATGACTTCGAGGAATGTAGACTTTAATCATTATCAGGGGTGAGGAGTGGGCAGTGCAGGATGACAACAACATAGAGACATCAGAGGTTACGCATTAGGAAGGAAACATGCTCTACAGAAAATCAGTCCACATAAGAAACTAAAAATACAAATAAAATGAGGAACAATCACCACAGAGCTGCCATAATATATTATCTAAAATGTCTAATCTTCAGCAGAAAATTATGAGACATGCAAAAAAAATTAGAAATTGACCCACAAAGAAAAAAAGCGGTTAAAAGAAACTATCTCTGAAGGGGCCCAGATGTTGGACTCAGCAGATAAGGATTCAAAGCAGCTATTATAAATATGTTCAAAGGTTTTTTAAAAAGCATTTAAATAATTAAAGTATGACATCATGATTCACCAAATAGAGAGTATCAATAAAGTGATAGAAATTATAAAAAAGAACCAAAGTTCATTAGGATGAAAGGAAATGACAACACTCAGTAACTCTAATCCTCATGAGAAATAAAGAACGCTGAAAAGTTAATTATGTAGGTAATTGTCAGAGACTAACATAAGTACAATTTTTGTCTTTTCTTCTCTGAATTTAGAAGACAATTGCATAAAACAGTAATTATAAAACTGTATCACAGGTCATATATCATGTAAAATAATAATAATAATAATAATAACGATAATAGCACAAAGGAAGGAGGCAGGTATTGGAGCTACAGTGGACCAAAGAAATGATACCAGGCATGACTCAAACACACAGGAAGAAATGAAGAGTAATGGAAATAGTAAACATATTATATACAAATATTTAAATTCATAAATATATTTTTCTCCTTTCTTCTTTGAAAGATGTAGGTTGCATAAAACTAATTAAAACACTGTATTGTTGGGTTTATAATATACTGACGTAACATATACGATAGTAACAGCACAAAGGAGGGTGACATGGAAGTATATTTAAGTAAAGTTTGTACATGTTACTGCAATTTAGTGTTAAACTAAAATAGATTGTGTGAAGTATGATAAATATTTTCAAGCCTAGAACAACCACTCAGAAAATCACTCTAGAAATACAGTAAACAGAGAAATTAAAGTGATACACTAAAAAATATCTATTTACTATATAACAGGCAGCAAAGAAAGAACAACAGAACAAAAAATAAATGAGGCAAATATCAAAATGGAGACATAAATCCAACCATATCAGTGATAACATTAAACATGAATGGATTAAAAATTCAATTAAAAGGAAGAGATTGTTAGACTGGATGGAAAAAAAAATCCAAGTATATGCTGCTTATGAGAAGCACACTTTAGATTCAAACACAAATTGAAAGAAAAATGATTAAAAAAGAAATACAGAGCAAACAATTAACATAAAAGAGCTGGAGAGAGGATACTTTCAGACAAAATAGAGTTTAAATCAAAATTGTTACTAGAGACAAAGAGGAACTTTTTTTTTTTTTTTAAGATTTTATTTATTTATTTGACAGAGAGAGACATAGCGAGAGCAGGAACACAAGCAGGGGGAGTGGGAGAGGGAGAAGCAGGCTTCCCGCGGAGCAGGGAGCCCGATGTGGGACTCGATCCCAGGACCCTGGGATCACGACCTGAGCCGAAGGCAGACGCTTAACGACTGAGCCACCCAGGCGCCCAAGGAGGAACATTTTATAATGATAAAAGAATCCACCCATCAGTAGATTTAATGATTATACTCATATACACCTAACAAAGCCCCAAAATACATGGAGCCAAAACTGACAGAACTGAAGACAGAAATAAACAACCCAGCAATAATAGCTGAACACTTTAATATCCATTCTATATTTTTTTTAAAGATTTTTTATTTTTTATTTGTCAGAGAAAGAGAGAGAGAGCACAAGCAGAGGGAGACACAGGCTCCCTGCTGAGCAAGGAGCCCGATGTGGAGCTCAATCCCAGGACCCCGGGATCATGACCTGAGGCAAAGGCAGACACTTAACCGTCTGAGCCACCCAGGCGCCCCTCAATATCCATTCTAAATAGGAAAAGTAGCTAGACAAAAAAACTAATAAGGGTATTAGTTGTTTTAAACAAGACTATCAACCAAATTGACTCAATATGACACATAGAATACTCCACCCCAAAACAATAGAGTATACATTCTTTTCAGGCACATATGGTACATAATCCAGGATAGATTATATGTGAGCTATAAAATCAGTATCAATAGATACTCATTGATAAGGACTGAAGGGAATTATCGACAAAAGGGATGAAAACACAAAACATGTGTTTTCAAATCAAAACAAATCAAAATCAAGACAAAAGGAAATTTGGGAAGTTTATCAATATTTTGAAACTATCAACATACTTCTAAATACCCCACAGGTCAAAGAAGGAGCCACATAAAAAATTTAAGAATATTTTATCATATGCCATCCCTAAGTGAATAAAATGAATGTATTAGCAATTTGGAAAAGAATATTTTGAGTTGAATGAAAATAAAGACACAATTTATCAGAATTTATGGGCTTCAGCTAAAGTGGTGCTATGAAAACTTATGCCAGTAAGGAGGAAAGATCAAACCAGTAACAGAAGCTTCCATCTTAAGAAACTAGAGAATGAGGATGGGGTTTGGGGAGATGCAAACGTTCCAATACTGGATTATGGGGATGGTTCTCCAACTCTGTGAATTTATTAAAACTCATTTAATTATACACCTGACATGGGTAAATTTTAGGCAAATACATTATACTTCAATAAAGGTGTCTTATTGATGAATGACCTTTTTTTATTTAAGTATAATTGACACACAATGTTAACATTATTTCCAGGTGTACAACATAGTGATTCACCTTCTCTCTATGTTATGCTATGCTCACCACAAGTTTGTTTTTTAAAGATTTTATTTACTCATTTGAAAGAGAGAGAGTGAGAGAGAAGAGGAGAGGAGGGGAGGAGCAGAGGGAGAGGCAGACCCCCTGTTGAGCAGGGAGCCTGACTCAGGGCTCAATTCCAAGACCCTGAGATCAAGACCTGAGCCGAAGGCAGACGCTTAGCCAACTGAGTCATCCAGACACCCCCCAAGTTTGTTTTTGTTTTATTACTGCATGAACAAAATGACTAGAAAGAAACAGGCCAAAAAAGTGTTATGATGTTAGGATGGCGGGAATATAAGTATTTTTTTCCTATTTTCTACTTATTTGTAGAGTGAAAATAATTATTTAAGATTAAAAAGAATCATTAAGTTTCTACTCCTTATACAGATTGAAGATTGCATTAAATGTATTGAGGGGCTCTGAAAACAGCCATCTAGTTAACTTCCTGCCTCAAGATAAGAATGCCACAAATTCATACAGAAAAACAAAACAAAACAGGATTTTTATAGACTGTTCTTAGATGTCTTAATGGTGATAAAAATCCCTGGAAACCACCTTTACCCTAACTCCTTTTAGCTGTACTCGCTTAAGAGGATTCTTGAAGCATCTATTCACTTGAGGAATTTCTTCCTGGTGCCTAATGGCAATCACCTTCGGCACAATTTAAGTTCATTTCAACACAACGGATATTCCGAGACATGTGTTCCCTTCCTAGTCACCACCTGCAGCAGCACGCAAGTCTGCATACCTGTCTTCATCTGAACAATGGGGGAAATGATACTGCTGCAAGGACTGAATGGTACCATGCATAAAACATGCTTAGAACAGTTCCCAGTGCATAATAAGCATTTACTAAACCTTATTATGAAGAAAGGAAGAAGGTAAAAGTCCTTTAAAGGAAAGAGGTGATGGCAGGGTGACTGAACCAAGGTATTCAAGTCTTCATTTCTTCATGAAAGAAGTTGGGTTATTTGAAGTGAACTGAATGCAGAAGAGAGGATGTTAAGGAAATAATTTATGACATGTAATTTTTAAAAGGGGTGGGCAAGCCTCTGCGGGATTCAGTTCCGTGTTGAACAATAGCTTATACTTATACAAGCAACAGAATAGCTTTTAATAGATGACATAAATGTTCAGCCATGTCATGGATGAATAGACATTTACATGTTCAATTGAATAAACTGGCTGCTTTGCTTTGATTAGTCCTACTTGAGTTAATTAAAATATTTCCATTTCTTCTAGTATTCATAGCTCTCTGTATAGTTTACAGAAGTTGGAGATGGATTTTTAATACTGTTTACCAACTGTACGGTTTTGATGGACACTTTAATCACGCAATACAACTGCAAAATCTACCACTGGGAGTTATACAAGCCTTGAACCAAATTGAGAGAAGAAATTACATGAACACAGCCATTTTATGTTGGCGTTAACTTGAGAAAAAAACAGAAAAAGTTCATAACACAATCATTTTTATCAAATAATTTTTCAGGTGTCATAATCTTCTTTAAATTAATACCCTGTATGGTAATCAATGTTTTTGGTGCTTTGTTGTTTTTGTTTTGCTATGAAATAACATTGCTAATTAGTAAACTAACAACTACATCTAAACCTTTGTATAAATGATAAAGGACCGACATCTCTCCAAGCACTTGCAAGCCCTAAACTCCACTGGCAGCTGCCTTGTACGATTTCATAGGCTCTGCAACATCTGAAGTGCCAGAATGGATTATGAGCTTTTATGTGAGAACACTCCCCGGACATGGGATGGATTCAGTTCTCCTTTAGGTTGGATGACCACCCATCCAGAATGCTAGAGAAGAAATTCAAGCACTGAACACATTTCTAAATAAACTTTTCAGGAAACTTAACTGCTGAAATCATGATAGTCTAAGTACTTTGGAGGAGATTTCCTTAATTGATTTTTAAAAACTGTTTTGAGGAAAATGAAGAAGAGAGGTAGACTAAGACACTTAAAAAAAAAAAAAAAACTAAGTGATTTTAGTTTTTTCATTTGCATCTCGACATACTAAACCCAAAAGGAAACACTGACTTGGTTCAGTACTGCTCTGGTCTTTTTATTAATTGCTAAACAACATTTATTTTAAAAGGAGGAGAAATTCGCCCTTAAATCCAAGACTTAATACAGAAACTGTTTATAATGGGAAACTTTAAGTCCTTAAATAAGCTTCTTAAACTAATGAGAAGAAACAGACTTTCAATTAACAATGAAGACCACGCCTGGGTAAAAGACTAAGTTCAAGGAATGTAAACTACTTCTCAAGTGGCATTAAATGTTGCCTAATTTTGTCCACATGTGTTGCAATGCATATGGAGTTCAATGTTATAAGGATGATATGTTAACCACGAAAAACAATGATAATACAAAGTTCCAAAGAAATATTACTATAAAGCACAGCGAAGAACATCTGAGTATTTTGTAAGCTGTTCTGAAGATAAACAGAAACATTCCACTCTGAACAGTAAAAGCCAGTTTTCCTCTCGATGTCTGCTGTACTTGACTTGCTCCAAACTTTTGGGAGCTTTTAAAAGCAGAA
Organism: Leptonychotes weddellii; assembly: GCF_054177405.1. Taxonomy (NCBI): domain Eukaryota; kingdom Metazoa; phylum Chordata; class Mammalia; order Carnivora; family Phocidae; genus Leptonychotes; species Leptonychotes weddellii. Next base: position 11,763,472 of record NC_138373.1, on the reverse strand, counting down.
TCTTGAACTGCAAATTCATAGAATAATTCCCAAACACTGCAGTGGAATTAAGTGGCTTAAGGATTTGATGCTCATAAGGTATCTTGACATCCTTAAATAAATATAACTCTACCAGTTACAGCCTTCCACTAAAGAAGACAGGGTTGTCCTTTAGTCTCGACTCCTAACATTCCATGCCGTACTCCAGGAAAAGAGATCCACACTTTAATCATAAATGGTAAATGTAGCCCTGAATTGTCTACTTCTCTTCCCTCTTTTACAATAGAAAAACAAATTCTGCATGTTCCTAAGTGAACACCTGCACTGTGACCGTCTACCCATTTCTTGGTAAGAAAGAAGTTCCAAGATCATTCGCCCACACAAACACTGTTCTGACCTTTGCTACCCCAGGGCCCAACTGACAACTGAAGTAGCCACAGGAAGAGGTAAGAAAATGCAATTTGGCTACTTCAAAACCCTGCCTCAGTCTCCTCTCCTGCAAAATAGGGTAACAGCTATTGCAAAGACTCATTAAATAACATGAAATATGGGAAATGATGGACCTAACAGAGATTTAAGAAATGTTAATGTGAAAAATTTAATCCACAGGTCATTTACTTTTACAATAATTAAAGATAATTATATGAAATTGAACAAAATTGCTGTTTTGTTACTAGAACATTACTTTGCACTCAAGAGTATACTTTCCTCTTGAGGTAAAATAACTGCCTTTAGAACCTTCCACTTCCAAGAATGCTACAACCAAGACTAGGTATGTGATGACAAAAGGCCCAAACCCAATGACAGGTTCTGTATGATTCCATTTATATGAAATTCCAGAATAGACAAAACTCACCTACAGCAGAAAAAATCAGAGCAGTCAATCCTCTAGTGGTGAGGTGGGGGCAAGGCCTGAATGGGAGGGAACTTTCTGGGATGATGGGACCATTTATATATCTTGATAGGGATTTAGGTTTCATAGAGATAAGCCTTGTCAAATCTCAGAGAATGCACATTTCATGTCAGTACACTTCATTGTATGTAACTTTTACACCAAAAGAAAAAAACTACAAACCAGTATTAAATTCTAATTAATGATAATGCATACTTAAGTATTTATGAGAAAGTATCCTGACATCCAATATTCACTCTGGAATAAATAAAAAATAAAATGCATGGACGAAGGGGAGATTGGATGGCTTAGTTGGTGAAGCGTCCAACTCTTTTTTTTAAAGATTTTATTTATTTATTTGACACAGAGAGAGAGAGAGAGAGCACAAGTAGGGGGAGTGACAGAGGGAGAAGCAGACTCCCCACTGAGCAAGGAGCCCGATGCAGGACTTGATTCGAGGACCTTGGGATCATGACCTGAGCCGAAGGCAGACGCTTAACCAAGCGAGCCACCCAGGTGTCCTGAAGTGTCCAACTCTTGATTTCAGCTCAGGTCATGATCTCAGGGTTATGAGATCAAGCCCGGCATCGGGCTCTGCTCTGGGCATGGAGCCTGCTTGGGATTGTCTCTCTCCCTCTCCTTCTGCCACACCCCCCACCCGCTCACTCTCATGCAAAAAAAAAAGGAAAGAAAAAAGAAAATGCATAGATGGAAGGATAGATACATGATAAATCAAGTACAGCAAAATGTTAATGATAGAATCTAGGTGGTGGGTACTTGGTATTGACTGTAAAATTCTTTAAAACTTCACTGTATGTTTGAAATTTTCATAATGAGATGAAGGAATGAATGAGGGAACAAGACCATCAGAATAACTGACTCATGGTTGATGTTTTCACTGCCCCCAGTTGCACGTCTTTCCATAGCCCCCCCCAAAGAAAGCATTATGCCCTGATCTCTTTCTAAAGGTTCCCAGCCTCATTCTTCATGGTCCAGTTGAAATCCCACCATTTCAATGCCTCCTTACTTAACCAGGTCAGTTCTCAGCAGAGCGTCTTTGTTAGCTTAAGCCATGTTTCTCTTCCAAACGTGTAAGGCAACAGTGGCTTTTGTCACAAAGTGACATTTACCAGGTAGCATCTAATATTGTGTCTCTTCAGCCCGCCTATATGTCCTTTCCAGTTCAACTGTAAGCTTCCCCAGGGCCGAGACTCTGCTCTCATCATCTCTGAATATCCCACAGGGTTTGCTTAGCTCGCTGCCGGGCACGAAGCAGATACTGACTCCACCAAATCCAACCCATCACCAGTCTTCGTGCAGCCCATGAACGAAATGGTTGCATAAAGTCCAAAAGAATGATATTCTGTGGTAAGTGAAAATTACATCAAATTCAAATTTTTGTGCCCATAATAGTTTTACTGGAAGAGTGATGCTCTTATTCACATACTGTCTGTGGCATTATGACATCAAAGCTGAATAGCTGTGACAGACACTGTGTGGCCTACAAAGCCCCAAATATTTACTATTGGTCCCTTTACAGACAACGTTCGCCAAGCCTTGTGCTACAGAAATTATTGATTGACTGTCAGTCTTAGAAATGACTCAACCAAATGAAACTTAATTATATTTAAGGAAGTAGTTGCTATTTTGAGGCACAATTTGGTCTTGAAAGAGGAAAAAAAGTTACCACGTTTGTCTTTCTTAATTCCTATTCAAATCCCAAAGCAAATTTTACATATAAATGCTAGTCCATGGGGGAAAGGAAGCCATTCACTCTATGATGTCTTTACAATTAGATTTCCCAAACTTTTTTTTTTTTTTTTGGCTAGCTCTTAAAGGAGAACTTTTCCACATCATGTATCTCACTTTTATTGGAGAATACATGAGCGACAGTTTTGTGGATTATAGAACATGTTGTTCTGGCTAATTAGTTTACTAGCAATTAAAAAAATCATGGCAGAGGGCCACTTGTCAATTTCACCTTGTCATAAATTTGCTTGATGCTCATTGTGTCTTAAATAAAAATGTATCACTAGCAAGGAGAGAGATGTTTTCCGTTGGATTTTATTCCATCATTTGGTATAATTATTCCTGACAATTTGCCCATCATACGGTATGTCTCTCTCCAGAAGGAGAAAAATACTACTTTGTGTTCTCGTGATCACAAGTCTAATTGAGCGGAAAACAAATCTGTTTTAAATATGAGAAAAAGAGACAAGCTACTGTTTTACTCTGTTAAAAATAATATGAAGAACAAAATGACAAGAAAATATGGCAGCGAATAGTACTCTAAATCCTAACACTAATTTTTTTTTCTTCACTATCAAGACTTTCTCCACAGAGAAGTCAAGATCATTAATTTTAAATGACAGTTATGAACTGCAGGTACACACTGTTAGGTCTACTACATTGTTTTACCATTTTCGGAAGAAAACGGTTAATGATGGTCAGCTACACATCAGAAAGGAAGCAGAAGTTGTTTGGTAGAAGCACAAAACCCCCACCCCCATCTACGGAGAATGAAGAAAGTAGGTGCCATGCTGCAATTTCAGCTGACAAGAAGCATTAGCATGATCGCACACTTTGTGAATTAAGTAATGATTTAATTAGTACCAGTCTGAATGGTCATATAATGTTGTAATTAGAAGGCTGAAACAAAAATAATTGGCAGAGGTGGGGCGGGAGCTTGGTGGAAAATTAACATAACGAATGGAACACAGGAAGTGGGGACGTGTGCCTCAGTGCCCAACCACCAGCCTGAGGGCAGGGACCATGGCGTAGTCCAGCGTGCACACCTTCTGCCATCTTACTGTGCCCCAGCAAACTAGGACCTCATTGTTTTCTTCTTACTGCACTACAGGGAAGTCTTTCCTTCCTCCTTTAGCCAAACGTTGGGCACATCATTGTACTTTTTCCATAGTTCACCCTATTTCTGAGGTGGGAGGAAAAGTAAAATGGCACCCATTTCAAAGCACCTAGTAAGGAATGATGTGGTACCCCACAGAGAGCTGCCCCACCACCATCCTAGGTGGAGGGATGTACAGAGGAGCTAGGAGAAGTTCTGAGAAATAGGACCTCGGGAGCTAAAGCCCTAAGTGTTCTAGAACTCGATTAGCACTTGCCTTACTTTCTTACGGACGGCGAGTCCTGAGTAGTGTGTGCACCTGCAGGCTTGCTGACTAGCGTGCTTTTTTTTTTTTTAGCCTTCAAAGCACCAAGTTTGCTTCAACCCATCTGTATCGGTTAGGGTTCAGGTCAGGAAACAGAAACCACTTGAAAAATGTTAGATAAGGCAGAGGCTGAACACAGAGAACCAGCGACTTACAAAGATCACTGGGCAGGGTGGAAGGAAGGCCTTTCCTGAGCTACAAACATCCCAGCAGCTGAGTTCAGCCATACCTATCTTACTCTAACTGCCTATCGAACTTCTCAGTTCATTTTTCCTCTTCTCTCTTCATTAAATGGACTCTATATGTAAATCTTAGATTTCTTCTAACCAGCCGGTCTCAGCCACATTCCTTACCTCCCAGCACCCACCTTGAGAGCGAATGCAGATAATGGAAGATCCTCTGTGATGTGAGCACCAGTGAATGCTAAGAAGACAGAGATAGAAGATTGCAAACCGATACCCTAGACCAACATGTTTTCTCTGGGTTTTATTCTAGAATGTGGAGCGAACATTCACCTTGCTAATAAATACTTAAACAGGACAAATAAAACTTCAGAACAATTAGACCAAATAGTTGGCAGTGGCCAAAAAAAAAGCCTATCAAGTATCAAAGATATCTCACAGAACCATAATTGAAAATGCATGGCTAAAATGTACTCTGGATACAAAGTATACAAAGTATATGGATACTCTGGATACAAAGAACTGCATCTTAAACAGCAAAGTAGGACAAGACAGGAAGCAAAGGGAGTACCAACACTAACACAGTATATGGGAGAACGTGCCACTAAAGAATTCTGAGGAAAACTGTACATACTTGGGAAACACTGAGCCCAGGCTCCCTTTGTCAGGAAGCAGAAGGCACTGTGCTTCAAAGCTACATGCCTTGTCCCAAGCCTGTTTGGGGAGCACAAGTCCTGGATGTATCTGATCTACAGTTACCTCTGTACTTCAGAGCTTTTCCCCACCACCTGCAGCTCTGAGACAGTTCAGAGTCTTAGTTCAACAGACTAATCTGAACAAAAAACCAGAATTTATGTGAACTGATGGGTGCAAGTGATACACAACCAGAAAGAGTTACAGAGATGATGTCCAATGGGGAGTGACCAACTTCCTCAAAAACCATCATTCTAAAGATGAAGAAATCAAAGCTCACAGTGATGTCTTGGAGTGGGCTTCCTCCAAAGCAGACCCTGAGTCAACTGTAAGAAGTTTATTTGGGAAGTAAAGTGAAGAGGAACAGGGGAATGAGGAAGTGAGACAAGGACAGAAGGCAGGGAATAAAGGCGCATAATCAAGCCAACTACCACTGGGGCCAACTGGGGAGACTCTGGAAGCCAGTGTGAAACACATACCACAGTTACCCCACTTACAGGGCAAAGTCTAGAGGATTCAGACAACAGCTCTCATTAGCCTTTGACTGAGGGATGCTCAGGTAGGAGTTAATTTCCTCTTACTTCCTGCCTGCCCTCTGGGCAAAGGAGAATTCAACCACTAGAGAGAAGCCAACAGATGAATGAATACAGGGCCTGACAGGTGGAAACAGGGCCAATGGTAGTAAAGTGGAAGGGCAAGGAGATGTGGGTGGGGCACCAGAAACATCTGCTAGGGTTGACTTACTTAAACATTAACCAAGGAGTAGTAGGGCTGAGACTTCAAGCCAGTCTTACACCCTTCAGGACCCATATCTTCCAACACTCTGCCCAGTTTACACATAAGATGAAATCTGTATACACTGGAAATTTGGGACGGGAAGGAGAATACTCGCAATTTGAGGTATGGGGAGGACTGAACAGTTCCAATGACGTAGGAACAGAACCGTTTAAATGCTACAGAGTAGAAAAACGTGCAAAGATCTTCCCAGGATACACAGCTCTAACACTGAAAGGCAGAAGTGCTAAAGACAACTGGGCTAGAATACAGGGATTCTGAGATTATTTGGTTTTTAATCTGTCAAACTCTCTATGGGCCACCTTGCAAGTTGCTATATTTAGCTCAGCAGATGACAATCAAAAGACAAGGAAAAGTCTATGATTTAAGCCAAGTTCTACTTTTCTATACAAAGACCTTACACAGACTATATCCTGTATAAAAGAATTCTAATGCCACCACCACATTTTATGAGCTTCTGACCTCTGACACTGAGGCTGAGATAGCAGTAATGAGATAGGTACAAAAAGTATTTTATCACCTTCAACATGAAAAATGACCACCATCTATACAACTGCTCAAGCCAGAAACCCAGGTGTCATCCTTGATGCCTCCCTTTTCCTCAAGTTCAATTGATCACAAGTCCTGTGCATGTCATCCCCAAAGAACTCTCAAATTAATCCACTTCTTACTATCTCCACTGCTACCCCCTCTCTCGCCTAGATTCTCGCAAAGCCTCCTTCTCCTAAATGGTCTCTCCAACCACTCTGTCAAACATTTCCCAAAACACACAGTGATGTTTTTCCAAGTACAAACAAATCTGTTTGAGTCAATACCTGACTAAAATCCTTCACTTCTCACTGCCCTTAGAATAGAATCTGACATTCCCTCTTCCTGTTGTGTAACCCTCAGGCTACTCTGCCTCCTGCCTTCTCCAGGATGCAAACAACTCCTCCCTATAGACACTGGGGCTTGACATACAATGTCCCTCCATGCCCCTCTCTTCACCTTGCTAAATCCTAGCCATGTTTCACCTCTCAGCTTAAACAACACTGCCCCGGGAGGGAGGTTTCCAAATGTCCAGACAAGGTGGAATCTTCCAGTTACTCTTTTTCAGACATCCCTGAACCTTTCACGTAACTCCGCCCTTAGGCAGCTCAAATTTGTAAAATGATCACCTTCCCATGCTAGGATGTCATCTCCATAAGGGAAGAGACCATCATGGTTTTGGTCACCATCAACATCCCCAAGCACCTACCACGGAATCTAACATACCACATGCCCAATACACTCTGCTGACTCACTGGCAAGGATTTAGAACACTATGTCCAAGGGTACCTCCTTTCGCTGATCCCACAGAAGGTGGGCAAAGAATCTAAGTTACTATGTGAGAACTTCTATGTTAGATATAACAGCAGGAACTTCTGTAAGTAAGAGGGCTCAAGAATATGCAGGAGCAAACTGAAAAGCGAAAGGATTCTAAGGACTTGGACAGCAATACCAACAACACAGACACCATTTAAAACTGATCCATAAACGTTGTTGTTTGTAGCCCTAGAAACTTCTGGGTATCACCTAAAGCTAAAGGAGTTTGTGTCTTTAGAATTCAGACTATGATTCAAAAGATAATCTAGAAATAATGTGAATACCACACTAGAGCCTTCTTTCTCAAGAACCATCATGTGGTTGTAAAGGCATAAAGCACTAATTCCAGAAAGCCACTATTACTTATACACATTAAGCCAAAGGTACAGATCCAAGGTATTGGAGTGACCATTCCAGAAACCTTCTACAGAACCGTGTCAGGAAAACCATGAATTTTCAAAAAGCTACCAGTGACATGCTACACATAATTTTTACACATTAGCCTACTGCTGCTGCCGGGGAGTATGTATTATTCAAACAGGGTGCACATTCAGTAATGGAAAGGGTGAGGGGAAATGCTGCCTTTAATTTTAATGTGCCTGGCATACTGGAAAAAAATTACTGGCATCTGTATGTGTATGACTGAGAGTTTTGTAGAACATGTGTTGTATGCAACACTGTTTATTATGAGTAAATGAAGCCAAAAGCTAGGTTGAAAATGAATGCTAAATTAAAAATTATATAAAATGGAGTGAAATGATTTAATTAACAGATTATAAGTGAAATGTTGCAGTGCAAGAATGAGCTTGGGAGAAAAGGGAAGAAAAAAACGTGGAAGGGTGGAAACCTGTCTTTTCCCTTTATTTCCTAAGAGATACTAATAGAGTCCACATGATGTTTGCCAGGTTTTAACCACAGGCTCTTCGACAGTCAATAAACTTGCTTAATTAAGTTACCAGTTTGGAGCACAGAGTTCGAAAGAAATCGCCTTCTGTTTTAAAGTAAAAGTGGAAGAAAACAAAATACAGGGGACTTTCTGAAAAATCTAGCTCATTATTTCAAAGGCCCTAGAAGTATAATTAGGTCCAGTCCTCTTCTGCGGGCCTCACACAGACCTTCCTGGAAGTGCAACGGTTACCTTCTGGAATGCAATGATACAAATATTTATTCATGACCAAATATCAAACACTGCGCCAGGCACACCTCCACCAGCTGTCTTTTTTCCTTATACACTGTCTGGTTTACCATTACGATGACTCTCTTAACTTTGAGGAGGTATTTGCTAAGGCTGTCCCAGGAAGACAAATCACAGAGCTAGAATTCACACTCAGACCTGTTGACTCTCAATAAAGCCCTCGCTATTTCTCCTCTACCATGCTGCCTCTTCCCAGGAGTCGTTAGAAAAGAAATGCAAGTATCCAAAGAAAACTGTTTCCCATTTTAAGAGACATCTCCTAAGGACCCACTCACTCCACAATGTATCACCACCAGAAACCTATCCCCAGTGAAGGCAACAAAGTATTTTCCTAAAGAACAAACTACGATTTGCATACATTAGTACTGTTCAAAGTTGAAGTGCATTTAAAATAGTCAACTTCTTGTATCGATTTTATAAGAATCTAGTTGTTCTTTATATGATCATATCTACTTACTTTTAAGACATGGATGATCCTATGAAAAGTGCCAAGTTTGAGGCATTTAGTTAACACAGTTGAAATTAACAAAGAGAAAAATGGAAAGGAAATAGACATAAAAACACTGAATTCCAAAAATAAAAATGACTTGAAGACACTTTCTCTTCCGTGTGCCTAAACAGACATTTTGCAAGATGCAGTGTTACAAGATCCAACCTACATTTTTTTTTTCCCAAAAGGGGATAAAAAAAGAGAGGAAGCAAATCAATGTTCTTTCATTCATTCATTCATTCATTCAGGGAGGGAGGGGCAGAGAGAGAGAGAATCCTAAACAGACTCCATGTCCAAGCACAGAGCCTGACACAGGGTTGGATCTCAGAACCTTGAGATGATGACCTAAAATCAAGAGTCGGACACTTAACTGACTGAGCCCACCAGGGGCCCCTCAATGTTCTCTTTTTTTTTTTTTAAGATTTTATTTATTTATTTGAGAGAGAGAGAATGAGAGAGAGCGAGTACATGAGAGGGGGGAGGGTCAGAGGGAGAAGCAGACTCCCCGCCGACAGCAGGGAGCCCGATGCGGGACTCGATCCCGGGACTCCAGGACCATGACCTGAGCCGAAGGCAGTCGCCTAACCAACTGAGCCACCCAGGCGCCCCTCAATGTTCTCTTTTTAAAGTAACTGATCCAGAGATTTTTTTTTTTTTTTTGCCAAGATTGTGTTGCTTTTGCCTACCAAAATAGGAACTAAGAATTTTTCTAACACAAAACAAATGCTGGAGTTTTCCAATTCTTTTTTTTTTTTTTTAAGATTTTATTTATTTATTTGAGAGAGAGAGAATGAGAGAGAGCACATGAGAGGGGGGAGGGTCAGAGGGAGAAGCAGGCTCCCTGCCGAGCAGGGAGCCCGATGCGGGACTCGATCCAGGGACTCCAGGATCATGACTTGAGCCGAAGGCAGTCGCTTAACCAACTGAGGCACCCAGGCGCCCTGGAGTTTTCCAATTCTTTAGGAATTTAATATGAGTGAAGAGAAATAAATCCAAGTGTTCCACATTGCATATGTTGTCTGAGGTAGGTAGCATGGAAGTATGCTAATCAATTCAGGAGCTTGGTCCCAGCCTCCCTACTAATGGAGCAGAGGGAAGAGGAAAAGAATTCAGACAGAGGCATAAGCCCTAACTATGAGCTGCTGAAACTGCTGAGCAGATGCCCAGAGTTCAGACGGCTGGAGCACTGACCTCTTTCCACACTGGAGGAAAAGTGCCACGCAGCAACTAGGTAAAACAACACAAGAGTTCAAGCAGGAGAAAATGATGGTATTTTTTGGTCTCCAGACTTAGCATCCATTCATCCCCTTTTGTCGACAACTCGGCAGTGCTCAGGTCCGGCCACCACAAAGCTAGCCTGGGGAAATAAGGCTTTTCACTTCCACTGAAAGGCCAGGCATGTGCCATGCTTGAAGACATAAGCTCTAGGTCTCGCTTGTTACTGACACTCATCAATTGACTGTCTCCAAAAATGTCTACTGAATGTGTTCTCTTTGTAATGCTCAGAATGGAGCTCGGTCACTTTGCAACAAAAGGTGGGGGTGGAGGGAGTGAGGGAGAAAGCTGCAGGAAGGGAAAAAAGAATAGTGAAAGGAAAGAAAGGAAGGAAAAACAAAGGGTTAACAAGATACACTTTTTATAAGTTTGTCTATAGGGGAAATAGATAGGATTTTCTCCCTTTAGCAATGCTAAGATGGTCTGGCATGCCTGAGAGTAAATCGATACTAAGCACAGTCCAGGCGAGACTGCCATCTTACATGGAGCACAACTGTATAAAATAGACACAAAAGACACATGATACTCTCTGAGGCCCCAGCAGCCCTAAAATATCCATCCCTGTCAGCTCATCTGACACTGACTTTCCCCGCTTCCCAGTCTTTTCTCTCTTACCCCTCCCCCAAGGCCCCAGCTTTCTGAGACTCACCGAGGAAGTGAAGAGATAACAAAACCTCTCAAGAAGGGTTTAGCTTGGGAATAAATCCTATGTTTGCCAGGAAATGATGTGTATAATAGGAAAATATAAGGATGAGCTTATAAGGACATGAACTTGGTTCTCAAGGAGCCCAACCAGAAGATTCTTAAAATGTTACTGTATGTGTTAAATGGACACTGGGTTTCCTGATTAGATCTTATCAGTTATTTCAAATGGCTTCTTTCTTATACCACTTGCTACCCTTTGCCTCTGCCAGAGCGCAGAGACAAAGGAAAAAGACAAAAGACCCTCTCTACCCCGTCTTGGCCCCTTCCAGAAGTATTCTTCAGAGCCATGAATCCACAGGGGCTTTTGAATTTAGATAACTTTTATGGTCAAAGCTAAAAACCTTTGCTGGTAATAGGAAATGTCATATGGAATCCACTGGGTAGTCATAATTTCCATTTATAAATAGAAAATATAAAGAGGGTGCCTTATCTGGGTGATTTAATACATGTCTCTGCTTATTACTGTTTTCAAAGTGCCTTTTGCACAAATCTGATTTCAACTGTGCAATAAAGATTCATTATTCTTTTACATAGCAGCCTTTGCATTTCTATGCAGGATCTAATTATGAAAATAGGAACTATTCTATAAACAGATGCTAATCGTGAAGGGAAAATGCTTTCATTTCAGAAAGAAGGTATTGCTAAAACTTGACTCAGAAAAGCGCTGCATCTGCACATAGAGTAAGGGGGTGGGGAGTGGGAAAGGTAAGAGGATGGCAAATTGTACTTTATTCTTGACAGAAGCCATGTGAGTATCACCAGGGGAAAGGTCCCTGGTAAATCACTCTAGAACTGAGGTCACAAACAAGAATGCACATTAATTCTTACACCCCCAATCTAATTTTCTGTTCCCACAGATTACTTAAAAAAGATGGTGTCCTCTATTTTCTTGCATTTTTGTTTTCCTTCAAAAAGCCCCATTACTTCCATAATGGGAGGGGGGATGGTTCCAAAAAGCAATACCAGAAAAAAAATGCTTCTCCTATTTGGGGCAAGGAGTTAAGCATCTAGTTTTGGGAAATAACTTAAAAAAAAAAAAAAAAGTACTAAAATAGACTACAGAGACCACCTGTAAGAGACACATCAGTACTAGGTTAATTTTTTGTTTCATTATTGGGTTATATTAAGGGTCAATATAAAGGTATAATTTCTAGTTAATAAACAATTATCTGTCCTAATCCTATTCAACCTCTCCACAGCACAGACACAGCTGACCATATCATACATCCTTGTTCATGAAACATCTTTTTCTATGTTTCGGTGACCTACTGCTTGTCTTCCATCACCAACTTCTCCTTCTCTGCCTTCTTCCCTGGGTCCTTCCTCTTGCCAGGCTGTATATGGGACTCTGCTCAGAGCCCTCTTGTTCCTTTACATTCTGTTCTCGGAGGACCCAGACCGTCCCATGGCTTTAAATCCCATCTATATGCTGATGACTCCTAAACTTCTAGCTCCAGCCTAGACATCTCCCTGGTATCCTAGAATCTTTTAACTGCCCAGTTGACCTCTTCTTTTGACTGTCAACTGGCATTTCTTTCATAACCTGTATCAAAACAAAATGATTCTCTGCTTCTCACTCTATAAATTCATCCCCATACAATCTTTCCCTCTATATAAACGACATCAGTCATCTGGCTGCTTGAGCTAAAAACCTGGAGGTCATTCTTGACTCCTCTTTTTCCTTTGCATCTCATCATATCCATTCTATCTTAAGTCCTGTGAAATCTGTATCCAAAATAAAGCCTACATGCAACCACTCAACATTTCACTGCTATAATCCGGCCTTAAGTTATCACTCTCTCTCTGACCCATGCAAGGTGATCTCCTAGCTTCCGCTTTGTGAGTACACAGTGCATTTCCCACACATCAGAGTATTTTTCTACTGTAAAAATTAGCATCACTCTCCAGTTTAAAACAATCCGAGGGCTTTCCACTGCAACCAGAATTCAAGCCAAATTTCTTCCTAGAGCCTTCAAGGGCTCTGACATGAATCATCCTCTTTTCTGTCTACTTTCTCCCCTTGAGATCTAGATCCTAGCCATACCAGCCTTCCTTCTGTCCCTCAAACTCAACAAGCTTGTTAGTGACTCAGGGGTTTTGTACTTGCTCATTCTTCTGCTTGGAACAGTTGCACCATCTCCCACTACCCTTCAAAAGGCCTCCCCGTCACTTAGCCCTTAACTCAGATTCTTAGCAACCATAATCTGTCCCACTACCCTAGCTCACCCTCTCCAGAGCCCCCCAAGTTTCCAAATTAATCATTTGCTTCTTCTTTATGTGTTTACTACCCATCTTTACCCTAGAATGTAAGCCCCTTGAGAACAGGCCTTTCCTCTTGTTCAGCACTATATTCCCAGCATAAAGAACAATGCCTGGCTCAGAGTGGATACTTGATAGAAATACTTTCCAACTGACTGACTGACTGAATTAACCCGAATTTGCCTATAACAACAAAACTACACACAGTTATTAAAAAAAAAAAAATTCGGGACGCCTGGGTGGCTCAGTTGGTTAAGCGGCTGCCTTCGGCCCGGGTCATGATCCCAGGGTCCTGGGATCGAGTCCCACATCAGGCTCTTTGCTCAGCAGGGAGCCTGCTTCTCCCTCTCTCTCCTTCTGCTTGTGCTCTCTCTGTCAAATAAACAAAATCTTAAAAAAAAAAAAAAAAAAAAATCCTTGGAATATTGCAACGCTAAAAAACAAAACAGTAAACCAACCAACCACCCTTAGAGTACTACAAGGCTGCAGTTTACTTTAGGTATTTAGTTAATTATCTAGTAATTTAATGGGGTAATCAGTGTGCATTTCCTGATTTGCTCCTTCAAGTTGTCAGTCACTGTGCCTAGTAGAAATAATGTTAAAATGATAAATGGAGTAATTTACTTCCAGTGTACCTTCTAAGTGAGTAATTTTAAAGAGAGTTGTCTAAAGCCATTTAACGGTATTAATGACCACTCCTTAAATTCGTACGTACTTACTTTGGAATTTCATGTTGGGATTTCTTAAATTAGGTAAAAGACGCATAACAAGAAAACAGGAGAAATGCATATACAAATATACACATGCTTTTTTAATTATAAAAGGGATGTATTAATAAATCATACATTCTAGGCAACAGTGTTAAATACTTTACATGCATTCATCTAACTGAATTCTCAAACATTATTATAAGGCATGTACCACTGGAATTACACTTGAGACAACTTAGGTTTATAAAGATTAAGGATAATCATGGTCAAAGTTATACAACAAGGAAATGGTGATGCTAGGATGGTCTGATTCTAAAGCCCATATTCTTATCCCTGTATCCTAGATTATAGTAGAAAGTAAATTCATTATCCTCTTATCCTTTATCATGTTTGAATCAGGCACAAACTAACGGGATCACTTTGTGCCAAAGAGCACACTCATATTCTCTCAAATAAGTCTAGATCTGGTAGGTGGCCCAATACCTAAATGAGGAGGACACTGCCAATGGGCACCTCGAGAAGGAGCTGGAGGCACACCAAGTGGGACCCCATGCAATCTCAACATAGAGATGTACCTCTCTTTTTTTTTTTTTTTTAAGATTTTATTTATTTATTTGACAGAGAATGAGAGAGAGAGCACATGAGAGGGAGGAGGGTCAGAGGGAGAAGCAGACTGCCTGCCGAGCAGGGAGCCTGATGCGGGACTCGATCCCGGGACTCGATCCCGGGACTCGATCCCGGGACTCCAGGATCATGACCCGAGCCGAAGGCAGTCGCTTAACCAACTGAGCCACCCAGGCGCCCCGAGATGTACCTCTCTTGAAGCCTGTTTTTTTGGCCATTACCCTTTAGAAAGCCTAAAGCAATCCTGGCTTCTACACACCTATACAAGACATCTGGCTCCTGGTAAACTATTAATGATAGAATGCCATGCTATAAACCTTATTTGGAAGATCTTAAAAGAACAAAGCCTTCACTAATGACATTTTAATGAGGAAATGCATAGGCTAATTACTGTAATCTTCCGCTGGTCTATAAAAAGCCTACACCCAAGTGATGTAAATATCTGCTGACTCAGATTGTACTGACAAGATTTCGTTTTATCTTTTAAATCATGGAGGGAAACAAAGGGAAAAAAAGAGGAGGAAAAAACCACCTCAATCTCCAGCTACAGAATGCCATCTAAGAAGAGGATTGACAGGGAGCACTCAGGGCAAGATAAATGTTTTTTCAGTGGGTATTTACTCAAGTCCCAAACTGATAGTTTAGTAGTGCATAAATCTGGCACAATCACTTGGCTAATGAAACAGACTGAGCAACACCGACACCACATGACGGTACTACATTTTGAGGTAAGGAACAGTGTAGGCCTGGAAAACAGACAAGCCTGCCAGCATCCTGTATTTCTATCATGTAAGTATATTCACATACATTATATCATTTTACTGTGGGTGGCAGGTAGGACACTGGCTAGTAAGCATTCGTGGAAGCTAGAAATATCCCAGGTTCCTTACTTAGGAAGCTGAGAAATCATCATGGGCAGTGGTCACAGACTTTATGATTTTAAACCAGTTTTTCTTATTAGGGTTTCATTCATATCCTTTCTCTCAATTCCCAGTAGTCTATACTTATGGAAGAAAACAGAGGCAACAATACAATAGCAATAAAACACTAGAAAAAAACAGATGGATAGCTATGTACGTCTCTCCATATCTCCGTGTCTCTAATATCTCCCTTCCATGCCTGTCCTGACCTTTTCCTGGCTTGACTTATCATCACACATACACACACATGCTAGGAAGTCTCCATCTCCAAGATGCAAAATATTTTAGGAAATCATATTAGAATGTGGTCATGAAAAACCAGACTGAATATGAGCTAATGTGCGTAATGGGGGGAAAATAACATGGACAGAGGAGTTAGAAGAATAGCTCTAATACCAATTAATTAGCCATATGTCCTACAGCGAGTCACTTAACCTCACAGATACAAGTTTTCTCCTCTGCAAATTAGGAGCTTGGAACAGATGGCTTTTAGAGTTTATTGTTCTGAAGCTAATATTTTAAAATTCTATGATTCTAGCACACATCCAGTTCAAGATACGAATTACTCTTTAGGCCCACCTCTTCCAAGAAGTCTTCCCTGATACAGTTAGCAGAAATTAATCTTTCCCTCCTTTTCCCCTTATTCTACTGTGTCCATATCACTCTGTAGCAATCAAGAGTCAAAGGCCAGAGTGCAAATCCTAACCCCTTGTTAGCTTTGTGGCCTTAGGTAAATGACTAAGCTATCTGACCCTCAGTTTCCTAAATTATCAAATGCTGACAATAATAGTACATACACCTCACGGGATTACTAAGAGAGCTAAATGACATAATGTATGCAGGGTAATTAGAATAGTGCTTATCACTTACGTGCTGAATGAATGTAAGGTAATTAGAATAGTGCTTATCACTTACGTGCTGAATGAATGTAAACAACAGTTGTAACTGTTGTTTGTAGCTGAGTTCACCCAGCCTCCAATAAGCTTCTATATTCCCCAATGTCTCTGTATCATACCTCTTCTTTACCTTCGGTGATTTACAAAGTTTCAAAGAAGGCTACTTTGATGACCCAGCAGCTCAAAATCTTAGGAGCTAGGAAAACATGTATCAAAGTGATCTTGGTTCAAGGGTGCATTCATTTTTGTGTATGCCTGTCTCACCCACCAAATCATAAGCCCTTGACAGGAATGAATGGTAACTTGTTCATCTCTTTCCCTCCCACTTGGCACCTAAAAGGTGCTCAACAAATCTACTGATTGTGAACGTGGAGGGTGCGCACCAGAAATTACCTGGTTTTACCACCAGATGATGGTTGTAGACGTCTAAACACTGAGAAGCTGGGGTCTGCTGCTTACATAATGTTCTGATTCATTCCATCAATGTTCAGCAAATATTCGCTGAGTCTCTACTATGCGTTAGGCCCACGACAGACCAGGGCCTTCTAGGGCATAGCACACTGACAATACACCTAACTTCACCCTCACAGAGCCTACAGACCAGTGGAGACGACACACACTGTGTCATTACGAAGACAGCTGATCAGAAACATGATCAGCATTACAAAGGAAGTCTGGGTCGTGATAAAAGAAAAAGATTTTATCTAATGTGATAAAAGAAAAAAAAAAGCACAAAATAATGCTGATATTTATTAGGAATACCTAGCTGTGAATTCTGGGGTGAAACCAGGTGATAGGCACAGCCACCAAACTGAAATAATCTGCTTTATTTGCTAGAGACAAAATTAAAATGTTAAAGTATTAGCCTTGATTTCTGTAAGTTTAGAGTATCTAAAATAATAAGTGCACCCATAGGAGGCAGAATATGGAAACACAATTACTACGGTATATATGTAGATCTTTCATTCCCTTAGACCACAAGGATAATATTTAATCTCGAGGATAGGGAAATTTCATACATCAGTTCAACATTTATTGGTTACCAGGTGCTTACGATAGGTCCTGGGGATAAAGTGATAAATAGAAGGCTCCTGCCTCTCAAGAGTATGCATTGCAGTGGGGGAAAACAATTAACCAACAGGAATCCTAACAGGACTAAAACCTTTAAATTTAACTTCTCTTAACTATCTACAAATCTATTCTGCTATACAGTGCCCCTTACTGAGCCACAGAGCACCCTATTACTTTTGAGGAAATCTACACAGACACTTCCTCTCTCTCTGTCTCCGTCTCTCTTGGCTAACAGTGAATAATGGAAAAATGGATGATTATTATTATTATGATGGCAAAAACTGGCCCTATTACTTGATCCATTTTTTCATGGAATTCTAAAGAAAATGAGCTCCTGGAGGGAATAGACCTCATCTCTCTATCCCTGCAGTTCTACTAAAAACATCTAGGCATGCAAACTGATGCTTACAACGTGGGAATACAGAAGTGAAGCCTCCGGTGTAAAATACTGAACATAATTTTCCCCTAAAGATACCCAAAAACATACATTTATAATTCTGAAAATATGAACCAAGGATAAAACATTTCAGTTTGTACAAACTGCAATATATTCTTCCTTGGGGTCTGGGTGCCACCATCTAGCATCAATTAGGAGAAATTGTTAAAAAAAAAATAAAAACTTCAATGAGGAAAAATAACTGGTGTTATTTAAAAATGTTCTGTACAGGTGTGTGGATGTCTATGCATATGTATCAAACAGAGAGAAAGCATTGTACAGTGACGCAGAAGGAGAAGGAATGCGTGCACGTGTGCATGAGCCTGGAGTAGAAAGAATTTCAGCAATTATTTTGTCCAGTTCCCTCTTTTTTCTAAGAAAACTGATGCTGAAAGTGGCTTATTTGCTGCTCAAGAGCTAATAGCTAACAGGTAGCAGAGGTGGAGATAAGTTTTTTTCACATATAACCAATGGTGTATGTGTACACATAAAGTATCTGGCACATGGAAGAGTATTTAATTAGCAGTCATTTCACTGTATTCTTGATATTAGCCATAACTATTGTTATGTACGCTGAATGTAAAGACGGTTTCTGAAACCTTTTCCCCAAGAGTACAATAATCATTATCTGAGCTTTGGGCTTGCTATCACTGTACATTTTCTGACCTCAAAAGATATGCAGTCAGGTGAACATTAATAGTACCTGAACTAATGCCCACAAAAAGTTTGCCTATCTGTGTGTCTGGATGGGAAAAGGCAAGTCTGCTTCTATTTGCTGATTTCAACTTCTTCCTTTAAAATGAAAGTAAATACATGAGAATGATGTTTTATTTAAGAACCTAATTCCAGACACATCAATGCATTAATACATGTCCCTACAGATGCTGCCATTACTGATCAAATCTGAATTATTTTCCGTCAGCTGCTGCAACCAGATATCCAGATGCCTGGAGAATAGCATAGTGCGAGATGGTTCTGAGGTGACATGCTCTGAATCCTTCCCGTGCCAGATGAAATTTAATTATATCCATTGTTTTTATTATTCAAAATATATTGACAGTCCATCTACTCAGCAAGAAATTCCCCTCTAGTTTATTCAGTATGGCTTTTATGCTAAGAGAAAGGCGGCGTGGGCAGGGGTGTAGCTCCCTCCCTCACCCCCACAAGGAGATACGAGTCCGCTGAAGCCCAGTTGATTTCCCCAGCCCAATTATTTCATTGTGCACTCTCCTCCTCAACAGCACTCCTCACCTAGGGACATAGTCTGCCTAAACACCGCACACTTAATGGAGTCCCCGAAGCTGTCTCAATTTCATCGCTTCTAACTAATAGGCTGTGATACTTTCTCCCCAAACAGATCAAGCTCTTCTCTCACTCCACATCCTCCTCCTACAGAAAAGGAAAGGGTGGGGGGGCATCACTCTGATGAAAGAGCGCATTCATTCCTGCTGCCGCACCTTCATTACTGCCTAATACAGTGTTTCTTAGGGGCACAACAACCTCACTTAATCCAATCTAGGAGCTTCTTTTTTCCAGATAATGACAATAATAGGTGTTTCCTCATTACTGTTAGTAGTAACAATGAACAGCAGGAATCTACACATTTTGCAGTAGTTAGCAGGCAGACAAGCCAAGTTTTGCTTTCCTTGAAAGACCTCTAAAACTGATTGCCCAGAGAATATTTTAGGATTGAGAGAGAAAATAAGGAAGGAAGAGGAAAATGTAGCTTTCCTGAAACTCATTAAGGTCTTTGGGATATGTTCCTTGAGGTCAAAGATTTCAAAATTCTCCCACTCTTTCTTCCACTTTTCAGGAGTAGATTTAGTGTTAGTATTAAAAGGGTCACTCTTATTCTGACTTGGATTTATGTCTTGAAAATGAGTCTGATTTCCAGGGGTAGGCATCACTGTATCAAAAGGCCTCACTTTATCTCCCCATGGAGAGATCTCATTTATGTTTTTCTTAATCCTTAGCACCTACGTTAATAGCTGTGTCTTACTGAGATCAATCAAAAATATAAGCATTTTGGGGAAGGACTTTAGAGGAAGAGTCTACTTGCTTTTTTCAAGACTAATTTCTTTAAAAAGACTGCACATACTTTAAGATAGCATTCCTGCCATCTTCCAGGGTCATACCCAGGTGAAGATTTCAAGAAAAACTATCAGAAACTAGGTCCAAAAGCAGGCCGAAGAAATACTATAGCTATTTCCTGAAATGTGACACCTCCTGTCCCCCCAGGGAAAATTTCGGTGCTGCCAGAGATAAGGCCTCTTAGGTAATGTGGAAAAGAATCAAAATGGTTAATTCAAATGTCTCTAACACAGTGCTAGAACTCAGCAGCTCTCTTCTTAAAGCAAGACACAGCAGTAACATTTAATTACATTTGACATTTAGCTTCAGGTTCCATTAAGCCATCCTAAATTACCTTTTGGGTCAAAACAGATCTGGATTTTCTCACTGAAGACAGTTACTATTATCTTCAAAGTTAACATCCCTGACTGGCTTGGGATGGGAGAGATAGCAAACACAGAGTAATGAACTCTAGAAAGCATCCAGACAGTCCCTCAAGCAAATAAAGTCCCCTCTCTCGTTGTGGCCCCTGCCCAGAGGTTTGTGACCATCCTAACTGTGGTCAATATTTCCTGGACAAGCACACGGGTCACATTCAGTCCAAAAGGTACCTAAAGTGGACTGTGGAAAAACAAGGGGGGTGGTCTTCTGGTCAAGCTATTTATTCTGTTTACATTCACCAAGTTACAAACTTATACTGACACTTCCCAGGTTCAACAGATATTGTCATCATTTTCTAAGAATGATGACAGATATCGGTAAATCAGGGACCAAAGAGAAGAAAGTGCTTTGGATATTAAACGCAGAGATGAAGAAGCCTAGAACTAACTGAATTCATTATGCCTAGCAATATTCTTCACAGACAAGAAAGAAATCATAAGCATACACAGGAAAATAATGAAAGATTATTAAAGTGAATTCTAGGTTGGATCTGAGATTTAAATAACCCTGACAGTAGGTTATATGAATCAGTGCACTTTCTTCCCCAGAAGCAAACCTATCTGAAACAGTCAGTGGCTACCAGGGGCCTGTCTGCTTTATCATGTTAGAAAATTACGTTGGGTGAGATTAACCTGAATAGTGCCCTCTACAGGGATTAACATTTTTCTGACTCTTCTTCCCAGTGGTTGGCATTTTTGTCTTGTTGCAGAAGTCAAAGATCTTTCTAAAAGGCTCTTCATTCAGGCTCTGAAATCAGATGGCTGGCGCCTGGATCTCAGTTCTGTTGTTTATGAGCTATGTGACTTTGAGCAAGTTATTTACCTCGCTGAACCTCAACATTTGTACCATAAAATGAGGATACAATTTAGAAAGCAGTGGTGTGGTTGAAATGGTGAAATAGACAAACCACGAGAGACTATGGACTCTGAGAAACAAACTGAGGGTTCTAGAGGTGAGGGGGGTGGGGGGATGGGTTAGCCTGGTGATGGGTATTAAGGAGGGCACACACTGCATGGAGCACTGGGTGTTATACGCAAACAATGGATCATGGAACACTACATCAGAAAATAATGATGTAATGTATGGTGATTAATATGATAAAAAAAAAAAGAAAGAAATGATGCATAGAAAGTATTAGCACTGTGGCCGGAACGGAGTAAGGACTCATTAGGTTAGCTTCTATTAGTCTTCATGTGTGAGACCTACATCTGTCTGCATCTGTTGGCATTTTTTACTTCACTGACATAATCATTGCTCATTAGTGTCTTCAAAAGCAGTTCTTTTCCCTCATTATATCTGATATGATGTGAACACATTTTTAGATCATGTCAAGAAACCAAGAAGGGCTCAGGGTTCTGTAGGTTTTTGACTCTGTCAAGGGAGGCTGCCATCAGACTTTAAAAACAACAGACTTGGCATTACAACAGTAGGTCTAGATGTAGTCAGGCTTGGTCCAAATGGAAGACAAAGGTAGTGAGATGCCATCTGTAAGTACGACTATGGACTAGAAGAATCCCACTGGATTGATGGCATTCTCATCATTTGGCTTTCTTCCTCTCCTCTCTGACCACGTACTGGCTTTCTCAGATGGCCGCTAATATCTTTCTAATGGTAGTTTTGCTAGGGTTCAAGTCATGCTCGCTTTTTGCCTGTGGGCCAGAACTCTCAAGCTCACACAGAAGATGATAACGAATACAAGGAGCCTCCCTTTAACACCCTGATCGCCCCTCTGTGTCATTTTGCTCCCTAAATTAGAATTTCATCTGCCCACATTCCATTTGGAACATCAGCAGTCTCTGGAGGTAGTGCCTTTAGAGTTTCTTTATGCTTTCAGCTTTCAGTCTGCTGCAGTGTGACATGTTCAGAGCAATAAGGATTTTCCCAACTCTACACTGACAAGTAAGAAGTGAGAGTTTAAACATGCTGAAGGTAATTAGCACTAAGGCCTCATACAGTCAAGTTCATCTTAGCGGGCATGACAAAGTGGCAGCTTCTATCCTACACTCTCACTGAGTTCCATGGCTTCCTCTCAGCCTCTCATTTTCTACATCTGTGTTGAGTTAGTAGAGCTTTCCAATTAGCAAACTTCTATTTAATACAGACTTTGTTTGCTCAAGATATATCAGAAGTGACTTGAAAGGAGTAGCATAAACCTTTCATTTCATTTGGCAAATTTACAGCAATGAACTCGAAATCAATATTCTATTTGTCAGAATTAGAAGGCCCACACTGAATTTATGCATTCCCTGAGAAATCTTGTAAGAGACAAGGATCTTTTTTCCCTTTGATGGCAAAAGTCTAATCAATAAAAGAGACACTCTTCCTAACAGAAAGAAAGGAAGGAACACAGGATTTTTTTTTAGCACCTGCTATAAACTCCGTAAAAGGCCACTGCCCCCACGACTTCATTTAATCTTCCCAAGATTACTCTGAGGAAGGGATTACCAGTCCCACTTTTACAGTGAGAGTACAGTTAAAGTTAAATGACTTGCTGAAAAGCCCACAGTTAAAGCAAATGTTTTAAAATCTCAGTGTGTAAGGGGTGTCTGGCTGGCTCAGTTGGAGGAGCATGCAACTCTTTATCTCAGGATCAGGAGTTTGAGCCCCACTTTGGGTATAGAGATTACTTCATTTTATTTTATTTTTTAAAGATTTTATTTATTTATTTGACAGAGAGAGACACAGCGAGAAGGGAACACAAGCAGGGGGAGTGGGAAAGGGAGAAGCAGGCTGCCCGCGGAGCAGGGAGCCCGATGTGGGGCTCGATCCCAGGACCCTGGGATCATGACCTGAGCTGAAGGCAGACGCTTAACGACTGAGCCACCCAGGCGCCCCTGAAATTACTTTAAAATAAATAAATAAACTTAAAAATATACAATCTAGACATGTAAACCCAATTACCACTTCCTTTGCCTATTCTTATATTAAAAAAACTATTTACAATTAAGTTGGGACAATTAAAATGGTTACAAATTATCTTGTATTTTCATGGGAGACAAGAACACATGCAGCATGAAACTGAATAAATCTGTTAATTATCTTATGACTGTACTATGAATCAAGAAAAAAATGACAAAATAAGCCACTCTCAACTATACAATGCATGTTCCTGGAATGCATGACTATGAAATAAGATATGAAGGGTGTTAATTTGATATATAAACAAAAACTTGGGCTTGTGTTACCAGCTTTCACATCACTAGGAAAGCAGTGGATCACATTATGGAAGCATCATAAATAACGTGACATTATCACCGTACTACCAAAAAGCACAATATCTGTATCCAATTCAATAAGGCTTCAATATGCTGTAATTAAACCAAATGCTTGAGAAATATGCTGTGTTGATGCTTCTGGAAAGAACAGATCATCTAATCTCAAGGGTATATATTCCCTTACAGACACGTTTCACAGTATTTCAACAGAAAACATGATACATGGAACAAAGTGTGAAACGGTTAAACATACAAGAATGAAAAGACTATGGTGGAAATGCTCACGGTCTTCAGTTCTGTGCTAAATTACAAGCAGTGAGAGATTACATAAGAGTGTGCATCCTGTAAGTCCTTGAGTAAACTTCTGTTCCTTTGTAAGCATGAAAAAGGCTATGTTGGGTTAAACAGAATTCAAACAACATCCATAAAAAGAAAAGTAACACAATTGGCAACCCAAGGCTCCAGCAGATGCCCACTTCCCCAGTAATCACCTCCAATGAGACTTAGGGAACTAAAGCTCCATGACAATACACTGTATAATGAGAGCTAATCTTATTACTGGAAAATGGTAACTAGAACTCAGCTCAGTCCAGCCTGTGAGACTGACATCCCCACCGTCAGAATTTGGTTCAGCAAAAACCATGCATCAGTGAGGAAATTTGTGAAATGATCGCTGAGTAAGCAATAGACAATTAAGGAATTTAAAACAGCTGCTAGGAGATGAGACATGCCAACTGGCAGGAAAAAGACAGTTTTAATACTAATGATCATATTTAAAAGAAAACAAGAGTACCCCCTTTTGTCCTTAATGTACAGTATTTCTCATTCCATTCAAATGTCCACCTTGGCAAAAGAAAATCCATGAGGCATTACCTAGCAAAGGTTTTAATTTGATTAAATACCAATCAACACTCATTATCATATCTTTGGCTAAAGCCTCAGGCCTGGTAGAAAGTGCGAAGGGAAATGATAGCAGGAAAAGGGTGCCAAGCTGGAAAAGCAATATTCCTTCTTATTGTGATTTTTATTAGGTGCATAACAAACATTTTGCTCTGTAGTCTCTTGTGCTCAGAGGTGATCTAGAACTCACAATGTAAACATTCTGAAGAATATTAAGCATCGTGAGCAATTCAGCTATTATTCATCCTTAACATGCTCCACTCCAAACCACAATTAGCACTGGATCAGGACCAAATAACTCCTTCATGCTGACACACACTGTCCCTGCAGAAGGTGGCTTCACCAAACGGGTAACAAGTGGATAACAGCACACTCAGTGTGGCTAGGGGTCAGCACTTTCAAAATACAAAGCTGAGAGATCAGGAGATCTGCCATGTCAGAATTCTTCTCCCTCACCCAATACCAAGAAATGAGTAAAAGGAGCTCTGAGGGTGCTCGAGAGAGGCTGAGCAACTGTGAAGTGCCAAGAACCCTGCATACATCAGCTCATTTAATATCTCACAGCTGTGTTTGTACCCATCTTACAGATAACAGAAACTGAGACCCAAGCAGGCAAAATAGCCTTTCAGAAAGATATATTGATTATCCCCCAAACGGTATCATGGGCATTAATCTGGCTTCAAACCTTACGTGCTCAAGAACCTCTCCTTCTTAAGGAAACTGGCAATCAAACATTTCCTGGCCAAAATTCAGTACCCCGGCAGGGAATCTGGCTCACATACAGCAAAAAAATTACAATCCCAGTTTTCCTCTTCTGGGATTTCTTGTCCTCTTTCTCAAATCCCGTATTTATCAAGTCTTGGCTATTGGATGCCCCCTTCAGTTTTTGATTCACATCATTTTGCTTCATTATTATCTAATTAGAACTGCTGTAGGGTCATTTACAGGCACATTCTGCTGAGAAATGAGGTGTGGGCTTGTGCAGGCAGCTCTCCTTTTGCAGCACTGACATCATCTTTGGAGTGTACTGCTCATGGTCCTTCTTTCATCAGTTACCCTGGGTAATCACCGATACTGAGCAATCCTGGCTCTTCTTGCTACAATTCTTAATGTTTTCTGGAAATTTCTGGCTTACTCAAAATTTCCTACAGGTACCTTTCCTTTCCTACAGATAAAGAGAAATATCCCTCTAGACTTGTAGACAACTGGTTTATAAAGGAAAAAGAACATCCATTTATGTCCACAGGCTAGCAAATGGTGGAATTCCCTAGCAACAGAATGCACAGTTCATATTTAGAGTATGCTCCTGAACCTCGTACAAAGTTCTTAAGAAAATTTTAAAGAAGCCCTCATCATCCTCCAGACTCATGATACCGTCACGGAACACTACAGTTTTCTTCAAGCTCATACCTGATGAGCGGCTGATTTCAGACAGGCTCACAGCTAACCCAACCAACTTGCACTCTCCTGATGGAGATTTTCCCTCCCTTTGCTCCTTAGCATATATCTTTCTTCACCTCTCTCCAATCTCCCCCACCCGCCCCCCCAGGGAGATGGCGTCACACTTACCCTCTCCCTGATCTCAGAGCACCATCAACCTCTGCAGCCTCTGGGCCCCTCCCAGGGCACTGGCCCTCCTCTTCCTCCTCAAAGACCCTCTCTAAAATACTTGGCCTTTCAGCCTGGCTCTTACTCAGACAGCAGTTGTGGAATCATAAAATCCTACTCTCAATAAAACAAAGGTGTGCGTGTTTTACTCCTCTCCATTTAGAAGCACTAAGCAAGTGCCTGGCACATACCAGCACTTGATAATTGTCAGTGCATCACCATTACTAAGGAATGTGATGGGATAGGGAAGTAAATGCAACATTTATCACCTGTTAACTGATTCTGGGGGTTTTAATAGGACTTGTTTTTCAAAAACCTGGATTTTATCAAGTGAATTATTATATGCTCAAGGCTTTAGACCCTTCCCTTTACTAGATAAACAGGAAAGTCGTTCTGGCAGGAGAAATGATGAGCCAATGGTGCTGATCTCCATTCATATTACAAAGATATCTCCGAGTTACCTGGCACAAGACTCGCAACTTTTTTTCTGATGTGATTTCAAAACAAGGCCAGTTGAGCATGTCTGACGATCTATATTGTTCTTCCTCTCATTACTGCACATTCTGATTCTTAGATGTTTAATATAAACAGAATACTGCTTTGAAATGCATGCAGCCTAAGAATCCATTAACTTTAATAAGTACAGATAATTTTAATGTCAGAATTAGTAGTAGCTGTGGCAAAGCTTCCCTCGTGGAAAATCAAGGCTGGAATTACTGCTTTACCATAGTCTCATTTTTCACAAGATGGCCTCTTAATCAAAGAGGAAAGACTTGGCCAAATGAATATTTAAGCACATTCCAGTCTACGTGCACCTGAAAGACAAATCTTAAGGGAAAAAGATTCATGTAAACATCTCAATCAGAAGCCAAGATAAAAGGGGGTGCCTGGGTGGATCAGTCGGTTAAGCATACGATTCTCATTTTAGCTCAGGTCACGATCTCAGGGTTGTGAGATCAAGCCCTACGCCAGGCGTGGAACCTGCTTAAGACGGTCTCTCTCCCTCTGTACCCCACCTCTAAAAAAACAGAAGCCAAGATAAAATCATTTTTAATAGGTAATTGTCTTAGTTTCTTTCCTTATGTCCATATGATCTCAAAGATAAATATATGTATATGTCTTAGGTCAAGTACAGAGTGATCATGTTTCCTTAAGTGATCATGTTTCCTTAAAGTTATCCTAAATACCACAGGCAATACAAACACTATTCTTAAAACTACAGCTATTCTGAAACTATAAACTTCCCCTAAAAACCACACAGATACTTGCATATGTGACTACCATGTTGAGATCAGAACATTACAGATAAAATGGAGTGGAACTTTGTCACTGTCACTAGTTATATTCTCAAGTCCATATCTTTTTTAAAACTCTTTGGAATGACTTTCCTACTGATATCCTATTAATTCATTAAATTCATTGTCAAGTTGAAGTAAGATCTGCGAAGGCAGTATATAGATTAGTGGTTTACAGAGGCGGAACACCTGAGTTTAAATCCTGATTCTACCGCTCATTAGCTGCAAGACTTTGAGCAGGTTACTTAACCTCTGCTGTCTCAGTTTCCTTATCTGGAAAACAGGGATAATAAAAGTACCTACAACTCACAGAATTGCTCTAAGGATTAAATAAAGTTATTAAAATTGCACATTTTAAGTGTGGTATGAGTATCAGAAATCATTACATTATTATCATCATCTGTCTTTGCTAGGCTAGGCAACATGTCTTCGTTCAGAAATGGCAGAAAGCAACAAATATAAGCAAAAAGACAAACTATAACAACAACCAACACTGTACTCGCACACGAAAACAATTTCACAAGAATAAAAAGACCTTCATCCTACACAGAAGAGGCCTTATCAAACCCTCCTAAAGTTTCTTATTTGAGCCAATAAACCACAAGGGAACAGCGTGTGGTCTATAGGCTCAGTCATCAGCCAATGATGAATGCCTCCTGGATGGCTTCTGAGGGAAAAACTGTAGAAAACAGATTCCTTAAACCAACTCGTGTAAAGTTTTTCTTGGCTTTTAAACATAAAGACAACTTCTTTAGGGTTTTTACACATCATGCCCAAACTCCCTTAAAACATAATCCCATTAGGAATAGCTCTATCAATGATAAACTTCAATTCTGATTAGGCTCCAAGCCACAGAGAATTTACCTTCTGCAACCAGGAATGCCAAAATTTCATCCTGATAGGGGGGCCCAATCCATACCAAAATATCTCCTCCTTCAAAGTGGACCGTATTTCTTTTGGAAATCCTCATTCCTAAAACAACATTTATCGCTTTCATGTAAAATTTTAATAATACAACATATTTTTCCTCAATAACGTCTAGATCAAGATGCCCCACTCTCATCCCGTTCCCACAGCCAGCAGGGGCTCCGCACCCCATACCACTAGCAATGACCTATTCCAAGAATAATGTGAAACATACAGGTATGAATCAGCTCTTATGGTTCTTTTTTTTTTTTCTTAAGATTTCATTTATTTATTTGACAGAGAGAGCGCACAAGCAGGAGGAGAGGCAGAGGCAGAGAGAGAAGCAGACTCCCCACTGAGCAGGGACCGGATGTGGGCCTTGATTCCAGGACCCTGGGATCAGGACAGGCTTGGCGGCTATCTGCTGTGTGCCCAAAGGCAGCCGCTTAACCGACTGAGCCACCCCGGCACCCCAGCTCTTGTGGTTCTTTGATTCCACATACGGAAAGACATGAAGGTCCAAAGTACAAAGGCTTGAGTCTAACTTGCTAATATTTCTAAAAAGTTCATCCCAATAGGATCTCCAAAAGTAGAATGAAGTATCTTCATGACTGATTTTCAACCCTAAATGGCCACACTTTAGCCCTCCTTTCTCTGCAAGCCACAATTCAATAATCCATTCAATCTTTAGATCATGTAACGCATGTCCTTCTGCCATCACAAAAAGTAAGACAAGTGGCCTTGCACACCAGAAAAGACTTCAAAGGGGCTTGATTTTATTATGAATTATTGTCAGAAAAAGTAACTTAATGTCATCTGGGCCCAAACCCAAACTTCGACTTTTAGACCTGAAATTATTTGCTGTCCCTGATGGATTAAGAAAGTGTCAACAGGGTTGAAATGAATGCCCACACAACACTTAGTGACTACCAATTCATGAAGGGTCTACTATGTACAACCCTTTGCTAAACAAGGGGGATACAAAGATAAGTAAAATATTACTTCAAGAAGTTTAAAATCTAATGGAGGAGACAGATACATAAATAACTATAATGGAAGGTATGAGACAGGTATTTCAAAAGCATCTATAATCATATATGGTGGGAGACACATGGATCTCACTTTCATGTATGAATTATAATAAAGATGAACAGTTTTGGAGGAAATACAGATTATGTCAAAGTATAGGTTTGAAAGAAAGGAAGCACCCCCAAAAATCTGTTTAAGCATCTAACTCAGTTACAAACAAAAAAAAAATTCAATATTGTAAGAAAAGGACCTTCCCTGGGTTGTTTCCTCGGATGCACACCTCTAACTTCTAGAAGATAAAGACACTGGGGTGCATCTTGTCTACAGCCACTAGATCAATACAAGGGAATCTTTTCTTCTTTGGTATCAGACAGCTTTTGGACCAAAATAGTTGGAAAAGCCTCAAACCTTAAACAGGCAAAACTTTGTCAAGAAAAAGAGAGTTATATGTAAGATCCTTTGCTTCATTTACTTTTTCATCATTCAAAAAATACATATCGACCATACACGAGGTCAGGCCTTGTCCTAAAACCTGGGAATACAAGCAAGAACATGTCCAACTAGATTGTCTCTCTAGTGGGAGAGACACACAATCTGCAAAGGCTTAGCCAGAAGGAAAAAGATGGGACACCTCAGTTCCAGAAAGAAATGGAAGGTCAGAAGAAGAAATTCTCATTCCTGGGGGCGGGTGGTCCAGGAAGCCTTCCCTAGCTCCAGTACAGGCTTTCTCTCTAGTTGCGGCACTTGCCTTC
>NC_138373.1:11653035-11733520 GCF_054177405.1 Leptonychotes weddellii | reverse complement strand
AGACAATGATACGCATCTTAAAGAAAATCTGACTCTTCTGCACTACCCTCTACCAACTCACCCTCGCTGGCCAAACTAGAATAGATGTTTCTCCATTAAATACACCCACTGAGTTCTACGTTCTATTAAACTCCCTTCTTTAAATATCAGTTCACTCAGCTGTTACAAAATGGTATAACCAGATTATAGGTGTGTTTGTGAAGCTTTCTTTGGCCCCAAGCTATTTTGGCTAGGGAACCCCTAGAGGAAAACTCCCCATGCTCCACGGTTAATTAGGGAGAGTACTTCATGCAAACTTGTGGGGGTTCTCAAGCTGTGCAAGGCGGCAGGGTGTAGAGCGGCAGATCCTGGCTCTGTCATACTGTTCTGTGGGATTTTACCTGCCACGTAATCCTAAGAATGGTTTGACTCTATACGGTAAACACAGAACACGGTGTCCACAAAGAAGTCAACGGAGAAAATGATTAACGAAATTGAACGCTTTTACAATATTACTCCTACAATAGTAAGTTAAATACAATATCAGTTAAATGGCACTTGAGGCAAAAACAGTACTTACACTTTCATTATTTAACATTAATGCCACCACTCTTTCCTGATGAGGAAATGAAGGCACAGGGCAGTTAAATTGCAAGAATAAAACCTAATACTCAAAACCAGGTATCCAGAGTCCAAGAGAATGGACCTTCTGTTGAAATTAACAAAACTGGCTTATGTATTTATATTTTTTTTAAAGAAAGTTTTAGAAGATAGAATTTTTTGGACCAGTTTTGTTTTCATAATTATCGCTCTCTATAATTCATTCTAAGCCTCTGATATTACCCTATCACACTCTTTGCCACAATGTTCTGATTCTACTCCACGGGAGCCATCAATTAATGTGGCTGCCAGCCACAGCTCACTGGTTCTCACCTGAAGCAGACAGGAAACATATGAGGGGCAAACCCTCCAGCAGAGTCCCAACCAAAGGGGATCAACAGACAGACTGCTGTAGGGGGGACAAAATTTTTTTTTTACCCTTCTAAGTTCTCGGTTGGTGCCCCTGTAACAAAAGACACACTAATAAGAGAAGAACATACAAAATGTACTCATTGCAATGTTTTTCTCCTGCTGGTCTGAATTTAGAAAGGAAGGAACAAGGAGAAAATTTTACCTTTCTCTCTCGACAGAGCACCACAGTGAGAGATCCAGGAAACTGACAAGGTAAGAACATCTTCCCTTCTGCTGGCTTTTGGTCAGTTGTCCCGGACCTCAACTGCAGTCTCTGGTGCAAGTGGAGGGTCCCAGCCTTATCACTGTCCCACTATCAGAAACTATGAGGGAGGAAAAGTATCTTTTCCTTTTGCCCTGCTAAATTCTCAGCTGGGGCTCCTGTACCAAAAAACAGACTAACAAGAGAAAAGCATAAAAATATATTTAATGTAAGTTTTAGGTGACACGGGGTCCTTCATGAAACAGTGAAGGCCTGAAGAAGTGGTTAAACCTGGGCATTTTTAAGCTAGGTTGGATGAAGAGTGGGACGTCATGGATACATGTAATAGGACAGAGGGTATGAGCTCAGTACAGTGAACTGGGGGAGACGTAGCAAGGCTGGTCCATCTGGGAGTCCATTCATCTAGAGGAATAAGGAGTTCCTTTCCTCCAGTGACAGGAAGGGCATCTCTCATAGGAGGGTCTAAAGCCTGCTTCACCGGAAGGTCAGAAAGTCAGTGTCTACCATGCTCAAATTCCTTCAGCTTGAAATATTCCATGTGCCAAGAAGCCATATTTGGGGGAAATATGTCCTGAACCCCATTATTTACCCACTAATCATATTCCAAGATGTCTATAAAATTTCTAAATCACTAAAGAACCTGAAACCTATTTATACAATGAAATCTGTTTTCCTGAAACCACCAGTGTGGTGCCTATAAATGGAACTATAGCAGATTTGAAAGAATTGAATGTATAGTTTGAGACTAGAAAAAGGATCTTGGCAGATGGGCAGCCATAATCTCAGAGATATAACCATTTGGTCAATCCTCTGAACACGGAGAATGGTCACTTGATAAAGCAGGCCCTGAGACTCTCTGGAAGGCCTTCTTTTCTCTCAAAATCTCTACCACATCCACGAATAGTATCCTTCTACTGGGCCTTTAAAAGGAGTCTCCCAAAGTCTTATTAAAATGCAAATCATGGGCGGGCACCTGGGTGGCTCAGTCGGTTAAGCATCTGCCTTCAGCCCAGGTCATGATCCCAGGGTCCTGGGATGGAGTCCCGCGTCGGGCTCCCTGCTCTGCGGGGAGTCTGCTTCTTCCTCTGCCCCTTCCCCCACTCGTTCTCTCAATCTCTCTCTCTTAAATAATAAATAAAATCTTTAAGAAAATAAAAAATAAAATGAAAACCATTTATCTTATAAAGGTCAGTCTTAAGCTCTTAGTATCCACTAACATAGTCATAAAAATAAAATTACCAAATGTATTAACTGTATTCTTGGTCAATTAGGGCAGGTGGCCTGTGATGAGGGGACAGATTAGTCCTGGAAGGAAATGGCCAGGTGGGTAGACAGAGTGTAAAGGAGAGTCCTATTATGGTCGTGGACAGTAGGGGAAAATCTATAAAGAAAAGGAATAAAAAGAAAAAGGACAATTTTACCTGCTAAATCGCTCTGCCTAAGACAAACCTCTGTTTCTAACCTCCTCCAGGGGGCTATTCAGAGTGAAATGGCCCAGGCCAGGGGTGCCATTTTCAGTTATTAAAAAAGCCAGTAAAGCTTCTGGCTCTGAGCAGCACTTGACCCAAAGGGTGATGGGCAGAAGGAAGAGGGAAGGGAATTAAGCAGATCCCCCATGGTTAGAGTCTGCACACAGCAGGGCTGATAACCACGTCCCTCTCAGCATGGCTTCCAAGAACAGTCCTTTGATTGCAGAAGTTACCGCTGTCCACAGCTGAGCTGCAGGGAAGGACTAAGGGCCAAAGCCAAGAGAGGAGGGGCAGCCAGGAGAAGTCCCGGATAAGAAACGTAATAATTAACACATTTGTCACCTGGTGGTGTAGAGCCATAAAATAGCGATGATAAAATAGCAACAATGCTGGCATAATTAGCCTCTCCCGACCGACTGCCAAAGGTCTGGTGATTAATCAAAGTCTTTCTAGGCATTTCTCTAAACAAGCCCAGCCTCCAATCCCAGTGTAAAATCCACAAGCCAGCTTCTGGGAGTAAGAAACAGGCAGTTGACTTCAGGATTTTTTTCTTCATCTGGAGAAACATGAATAAATCACACATCATCAAGTTTATCATTTTTCTCCTCTGAGAAATATGAAATATTATAGATCATCTCCAGTACATCAGCTTCTTCACACTCCATTAGCATGAAGGAATTATTTTTGATATAATTTATCAAACCACTGGCCTCATTTCTCCCATTTCCTTCAAGATGGAGTGGCAGACACAGTGGACTCAGGCTTCCCTTATGCACAACGGCCGTGATCTGCCTGCTACCCTGGAAGCAGGAGGTAAGTTGAAGGGCATCGCTAGTGACAGGTCACCAACCGGTACTACCGCCACCCAAAAGGCAGAAAGGGTCTCACCAAGAGACTGGCATGGGGCTGCTCGAAGTCGGCTTCAGTTAGACCCCCTGAGACGATCCTGAGAAGATGGGTCTTTTTTTTTTTTTTTTTTTTACAAAGGAGGCCACCTCTCCTACTAAAATCAGTTTTCTCCTTGACCTCATCCCACTTTGAAGTGAAAATGGTCCTGCTAAGGATAGCTGCCCGATTAGTAAGCTACAAGCACTTTTTGGGAGCCAAAAATGTTTGAAAACTGCAATGAAGAATCAAAAACATTTGCTGCTCCCTCCTGCCAGTAGCAGCATTAAAGGATTTAACAGCAAGGCGGAGAACCAAATGATCCATTCAATTCAACTGGATTATTAGTATTATTTTAATTAATGAGGTCCTACTATGTTCGAAGCAATTACCATATGGTCCCTGCTCATAATCAGCTTAGCAAATGTATGCCTACCTGCTGTAATATGAAGTTAGAACCAGACAAGGGGCATCAGGTGTACATGGGTCAAAAGGTATTTTCACTAGGATCTTGAAACTCAGTAGAATGTCAACATCCTGAATATAGTTCAAAACAGGAAAGACAACTAAGGGTACAGAGACATTGCTGACACAGACATGGAAGGGGAATGACACAGGAGTGGAAGGGCGTATGGGTGATGTGTAAATAGTACAAGGACCAAGAAAGGTTAGGTGAGGATGGTTCTTGAATAGCAAGCTGAGGAGTATTAGTTTCATCACTAAGCAACAGAGAGCCATTAAATGGGGCATAACAGTAAAGATTAAACTGTGTTTAAGAAGGTAACACTAACAGAAGTATGAATGATGACCAGGAGAGGTGAGGTGAGCGCTATGGAGACAGGCAAGAAGGCTCCTGCAACAGAATCTCACAAGTCCTCTCTGGGCACAGGCTGAAAGACAAGGACCTTGCTTCATTGCTCTCTCTTAGCAGTCAAGTCAAGCACTCACAGGGACTCAATACAATATACTGAAATAACAAATGAACATGTGTGCAAGGAGATCTCTACAAGAAAGCTCACGGCAGCATTGTTCGTAACACCAAAACACTGAAAACAATCTAAATGTTAATAAATAGAATAAATGGTGGCATAGTCTTAAACTACAATATCAGGGTAGAAGGGCAAAATGGAGCAAATGAATTAATCCCACAAACATTATGTTCCTTTTTTAAAAGTTACAGAAGTGCATAGATCAAAACATAAACATACTGCATAATATTTACTGACTTACAAATACGGACTATGCATGAAGAAACTCTTAACATGAACAACAAACTTAGGATTGTGGTGAGTACCCCCAGGTTCTGAGAGGAGATTCTAATCAGAATCATCACAGTGAATGAGGACTTCAATTGTACTGGAAGTGTTTTACTTTTCAAACTGGGTGATGGGTACATGGGTGCTCATTACATTATTTTTCACATCCTTATTTAATAAAATACAGCAAAAATAATCACGAAGAGTCACCAGAATCTTGGGGGGCTGGACACATTTAAGGACACAGATGGCAAGAGAAACAATGGAGAAGACTGAGAAAGGAAAGTGAGGAAGGGGAGCAGTCAGTGAGGGGCGGGTGTGGCTGGAGGGCTGGCAGAATGTGGGCTGCAGGGCCTACACTTGGTCCACACTGGGCAGAGAGGCAGGAGGAGCCGAGGGCTAGTGAGAGAAATGGAGATGAGGAGGGACCAAGGGACTAGCGTAAGGGCAAAGAAAGGGGCAGGAAGAGCCAGCAAGAGGACCAGGTGACCGCGACCATATTAAAAACAAATGGAACCCTGGATGGACGACAACCTTTGGAATGAATATGGAAAACATAACTTATCATCAGCCTCCAGGAAAAAAACAAGTTTTTGTGTACGTGTTTTGTTTCAAGAAAATTCTGAAGCTGGCATCAACACTTACTTTCCCACCTCTGCTTCTGAAAGACTGGATTGTGTACTATCATTCTTCAAACGGTGAAGTATTTTCTCCCGCTTTAAGGCTGAACTGGGACAGGACAGCGTGGAAGTAAATCAAAGCAGAATAAGAACACACATCAATCTCTCCTATTTTTCTTCTTACAGAGATGCAAGAGGATAACTTATTTTTAAAAATCTTAAGTTTATTAGGCTGGTATTTATTTTGGTTTCACCAGAGGGTACAATTATGCCTTAGAAAGACCTGGGGCTGAACAACTTTCACAATGAACTATTTCTATGCTTACCACATGTACCAGGAGGAGCAAAGAAAGTCTCATTTGTGAGGCACTCTGCAGAGAAACGACTCCTGCTCTTTTCTGCTAGCACCATCATCTTGTTCTAGATTCGGAGCTCCTCTGACCACTACCCACACTACAGACACGCAGGAGAGCAGATTATGTTGAGCATTCCAGCTAGGTCTGGACAAGTCTGAGAGTAGGAGATAAAATACCACCCTGAAATAATCTCCTTCTCGCACAACCAAAGCTACGATCCCAGCAGTTACAGGGAAGGTTAAACCAAGGCTGGTGGCAAGCTGTGAAGGTTTGCTCTCAGGGTCCTATAATTCCCTCTGGATCCGAACATTTATACTGAGCTTAGAGATCAACTTTCGGGACAGGAGCCCTTGTCCTGCTAAGTTTCTTCCTCCCATTCCTGGTCCTAGGGAAATCCCGCTTTGCAGGTTGGATATATGGGTCCAGTTCACCACTTGGCCAGAGCTGTGAAAAGGTGAGCTAGAGATGTTTGGAAAATGTCTGTCACGTAATCATGTGAGAAAAATAGCCCATATGTACACAGGAAGTAAGAAATGGGTTTGAAAGTCTCTCTGGCCTGCCACTCGCAGGTGATGCTGCTGGAGGTGCCCAGGAAAGCTATGATGTGCAGGTATTAAAAATGCATGAGCAGAGTGGCACGATGTCACATCTCTGGATAACCACAGCTGTTCCCGAAGAACCCCCTTCTTGGTCTGCGGGAACCAAAACTCATTCTTCGGAGCCTGCATGACTGACCACTAAAATCAAGAAGGAGTAGAAACGTATTTATTTGGACTCAAAGATGTGTCTGTGAAATGCACGCGGACTTAAAATCCGTGCATTTTCTCCACTTGCACAGATCTGGCTGGGGACAACCAACCATTAGCCACCCA
Source organism: Leptonychotes weddellii (assembly GCF_054177405.1). NCBI lineage: Eukaryota > Metazoa > Chordata > Mammalia > Carnivora > Phocidae > Leptonychotes > Leptonychotes weddellii. The sequence goes on along the minus strand of NC_138373.1, from coordinate 11,726,849 downwards.
GAGTTTTTAGTTCCAATTCTCTCTAAGCCATGAACTGCCACGGGGAGATGGGCGACCTCATGTGATTGGCTTCCCTTCTAAATGACTCTGGTGAGGCTGGTGCCATCCAGCTGAGCCAAAGGTGGAGCCAAGGTAAACAGAAAAGAAGACAAGTCAGGAAAATGCGATGGTGGGAAGGCCTAGCCCATTAAAACACAAACAACACTGAGACACAGACTGTCCCATGAGTCACAGTGAGCCATTAGATGCTGCCCACCTGATGCCAAGGCGTTCCAAAAGACACCCACAAGACTTTGTCATACAACAACAGAGATTCATCAGGATTTTGCAGGACCTGCTAAAAGTCCCTTCTATATTTTTAGTAATAAACAGCTATTTGAAAACTGGCTATTCTCCTACTGCAACAGGAAAAGAAGAAAAACAACTTTCATTAAAATCCCTTTTTATTAAACACCAGGAAGTTCTTAAATGATGTAAGTAATGGCAAAGGAAACAGAGACAACCACCCCTCTGTGTCCTGGCAGGCGTAAAGACAGCATTCACTCACAAAGAGATTTTGAACTAATATCCAATGGTGCTGCCATTCACATTTCTCCTAAAATGTTCTCAAGATATTGTACAAGTGGCTAACGGCATGACAGAAACACTCACCCTTCAGGGGACTAACGGACGTAATATTAGCGGGTCTAAAAGTCAAAGGAGAATTAATCTTGCAAGAACAACAAATGAAAAGAGTGATGTTAACTGTAGATTAACCAATCAACCACAAACCACCAACAGGCAAAAAAGCCAGTGTATAAGCAATGACTTGGAAGAGATGAGATAATTCTAATGCAGAACAAACAGGATTTGTTCAGTAGGGGTGGGGTGGTATACAGAAAACTTACGTGTCTCCTATGCAACAAAAATGACCTTTCTTGGGAGAGAAAGTTCCTTTTTTTTTTTTTTTTAAAGATTTTATTTATTTATTTGAGAGAGAGAGAGCTCATGAGAGGGGGGAGGGTCAGAGGGAGAAGCAGACTCCCTGTTGAGCAGGAAGCCCGATGTGGGACTCGATCCCGGGACTCCAGGATCATGACCTGAGCCAAAGGCAGTTGCTTAACCAACTGAGCCACCCAGGCACCCTGAGAAAGTTCCTTTTCTTAATGATACCCTCTGAGTCTGGATTTCTTCATTTGTAAAATATGGATAATAAGATCCACCTGGCAGAAATGTTCTGAAGCTAAATGAGATAATATAAACCAAGTACTAAACCAAATAGCATGCAAGTCCCATAGCAGAAGTCAGTGAGTCTGGCTCTCCTCTTCCACAACCAACCAACACACACACACACACACACACACACACACACACACACACACACCTGTGAGAAATCATAGTGTGGTGGTTATGAGCACAGGTTCCTACACTAGGCTGTTCAAATCCTGGCTCAGCCAGCTACTAGCCATATGACTTTAGACAGACTTCTTAAATCTTTCTTTTTTTTTTTTAATAAAGATTTTATTTATTTATTTGAGACAGAGAGAATGAGAGAGACAGAGAGCACATGAGAGGGGGGAGGGTCAGAGGGAGAAGCAGGCTCCCTACCAAGCAGGGAGCCCGATGCGGGACTCGATCCAGGGACTCCAGGATCATGACCTGAGCCGAAGGCAGTCGCTTAACCAACTGAGCCACCCAGGCGCCCCTTCTTAAATCTTTCTAAGCCGAGGTATCCATATTAGAAAAATGGAAATAATAGTGCCTTTGGGATAGAGTGGTTATAGAGAATAATGGGGTTATTACCTGAAACATGCTTAGAACAGTGCCTGGCAAACAAAGCTCAGTAACTGTGAGTCCGGATCATGATTATTATTATTATTTTTTTTTTTAAAGATTTTATTTATTTTTTTAGAGAGCGAGCGAGAGAGAAACAGCATGAGAGGGGAGAGGGTCAGAGGGAGAAGCAGGCTCCCCGCTGAGCCGGGAGCCCGATGTGGGACTCGATCCCAGGACCCCGGGATCATGACCTGAGCCGAAGGCAGACGCTTAACCATCTGAGCCACCCAGGCGCCCCGGATCATGATTATTATTATACAAATAATTGCAACTTATTGACAGAGGGAATGCCTCATTTGAAATTTTGAAAAACTAGAGGCAAAGCATCTAATCAAGTCAGATCTTCTGAGCATGCTATGTCTCCTGTGAAGACACTGATGGAATAATGATATTTTGCTTTGGTACTGTACTTCTCATTTTCATGAGTGTGGCTAACATACTTTTTATTTTCCTTTAAGGAAGAAAGAGGTAAAACATTGAGAAAGCAATTCATATAGGCAATTTATGTATTAAAAAGCAACTTGTCGGGCTCCTAGGTGGCTCAGTAGGTTAAACGTCTGACTCTTGATTTTGGCTCAAGTCATGATCTCAGGGTTGTGAGATCAAGCTCCGCGCTGGGCTCTGCACTGGGCATGGGGCCTGCTTGGGATTCTCTCTCTCTCTCTCTCTCCATCTGCCTCTCCCCCCCACCCCCCGGCTTGGGCACTCTAAAAAAAAATAATAAAAAAAAATTTAAGCAACTTGCATGGTACAGCAGGAAATCAAGCCAATACAGCCCAACTTCCCGTAAGAGTCTCATTTTATATCCATTTCTTGGTGCAAAAAGAACTGACTCCAACATCATGGCCCCAAGGCTGTGCAAGACAATCCAACAACAGAGAGGGATTCAATTATATTTGCTAGAGCATGCTCTCTAAGGCAAAAATACACAGAATACATTAACAGAAAGATTTTTAAGAATATTGAAACAATGGGCGCCTGGGTGGCTCAGTTGGTTAAGCAACTGCCTTCGGCTCAGGTCATGATCCTGGAGTCCCGGGATCGAGTCCCGCATCGGGCTCCCTGCTCAGCGAGGAGCCTGCTTCTCCCTCTGACCCTCCCCCCCTCACGTGCTCTCTCTCATTCTCTCTCTCAAATAAATAAATAAAATCTTTAAAAAAAAAAAAAGAATATTGAAACAAATATGTTTTTTAAGAATGATCTAAATTTAAAATAACAACATTTCATTCCAGGTAACAGAGGTTTTATTATGCTATCTTCTCAATCAAGAAGGCTAAGTATTATGAAATGGTACGTGAAAGCAAGGTGGGTTAACTGCTTCTGGGTGTTCAAATCCTGTAACAGCATCTCAATCGCATAAGCACTGCTGAGAAAAAATAGAAAAATAGTGGTTTGGACAGGCAAAAATCGTTGCCATTTCACAAAAGAAGAAACTGAAACCAAACACCAGAAAGTTGAACAATTTCTCTAGAGTTAGTTGCTCTTGAGCAAGTGTCAAGAATGTAGACCTGAGACAGGCTGTCCCTGGCTCCAGATGGCAGAGAGTGAGACTCTAACACTGTGGCCAAGGAGTAGTTTTCAGGTGACTACTTGGATGTGTTCTTACGGTACTACTGTCGTTATGCAATTATTATACTAACCATGTCTATAACTTGCTTATTTGTGCTATGAATTACTACACTTATAATATGCCATCCTTCACTAGGAACTAATCAAAAACAATCCTCTTCTAGTCAGTAATTCTAATGAAACCCTGTTTTGGTGACGAAGCCATCTGCAAAAGGCCATCATTCCATGGGATTCTTTATGCATGCAGAAGTGGTATACAGACTATGCTTGAATTTGAGTGCCTTCCTGGTTATTAGCTTCTCTGAGATAGTCACACAGACTTCCAAAACGAGGTTGCTGGAAATAAGAATGAATGACATATAAAAGATAAATACATGTTTTTGTCATATAAATATTCCAGGTGCTTGTTTCTGTTCCCTTCAACAATTCCAAGAAGGATTTCACAAATGCCAAGAATGGCCTATACAGAGAACAGAATGCAACACCTTCCCCTCACTTTCTCAAAAAGAGGTCCCCCAACTCCCGAAGATAAGTGGACTCGACATCGCAAGAACAATTCAATAGGAAGAAATTGAAACTCCAAAGAATATCAGAATATACCAACACTCAGGTCAGTTCAACGAAGCCTTTGCTACACTACACACAAGGAATCAAAACACATGACTGGATATACTCTGCAGCAAATTAGATGTTCCTCCTCACCCCGATATCCCTTCTCTCTTCCTTCTAGAAGCTTTGGGGGCCTGGGGGGAAAGTTTATGGATCGTGATAAAGTTCATGGGCCAAATCCAATGATCTAAGTTAGAGTAATCAATTCTCACTTGTTAATCAACTGCACGCACAACGTTATGTAATCATTATGATGCAGAAATAATAATAATGAAGGCAATGCAATTTGCTTTCAGTAAACTTTAGCAGGCAATAACATTTTCTTATAATAATACAGCCAGGAAAATAGTTTATGGTGTTGAGAGAGATATTAAAATCAGCAAAAATGCACAGGGGAGGAAGGCATTAGATATACATATTTCTAAGTTATTAAAAACTGAAGAAATATAAAGGTGAGATTAATGTTACAGAACCTATCTGCATCTCTAGAAATGAAAGGTTTAGATTATATGAAATATCTTCTGCTCTCAAGGATGTACAATAGCTAGCAGGAGAACCTCTGTATAGAATTTGAATGAGTGATGGGCTGAGAAGCATCAGATGAAATTGAAGAAGGAAAATAAAATTTCCCATGAAAGAACATTCTTTAATTATGAAGAAGGTTGTCTGGGATTACCCCACAGACACCTTGCAAATCCTTGTTCTTTATACCTGGTGAAATGAGAGCTACCTGGAAAGCCGTGTTTCCTGCCTTATTCTTTCAGGTCCAGAGACACAAAGGAACTGAGAATAGAGAGGCAGAGCACCACCTGATATCCTGCAAATGCCGGCAACAGAGACAGAGGCCATGGATCCAGCACTAGTGAGCGTTGTGGCTTCCAATACGGTCAGCAGTCAGCGTTGTGCCTGCTGAACAGAGGGGGTCAGGAAAGGCAAGGGGAGAGTGAGGGAAGCTTGGTGGGGAAAAAAGGTTTCCATCACAAAGCATCAGCAATGAAGAGAAACTCAGGGTAGATGGGGAAATTCTACAGTCACCTGACTTCTGAAAGGCAAAAAGAAATGTAGCCGTTCTTAAAATCTCTGAGCAAGGAAGGAAGGGGGGGAAAAAAACCACCAAAAAAAACTTGTTTATAATAAAGACTACATTCTGTAGCAATTTCCTAGATTCCTGGGGTTAGAAATCTAGATTGCCAATGGATAAGTGAGCCTTAAAATCACATCCCTGCTGACAAAAATTCATTTCTTATAACCGTTTCCATTTACCGGAATGCTGAATCTTTCCCATGGGGAAGGAACAAATGAAAATGTTATTTCTCTGCTCATGAACTCATACCTTTCTGTCTGCTTTTCACTGTTGGCAATTTCATTCTCCTCCAAATTTGACTAAAGCCCGTGACCTGAGGGAAATAATGTCTATATAATAATCTTCTGAAACTCTAATTCTGAGTCATGTTTTTTTGGATGTTGCCTTGCAGTTTATGAAAATTGCACTGAGCTATGAAATGTAAGTGATGTGATGTCTCTGCCTAACATAATCATTTTGCTGGTGAACATGTTGCAAATACTAATGAAAAGAAGGCTCCCACAAAAGCCATGAAAGCTGGTTAATGGCAACCATCTAGCAGCAGTGGCCCCATCTTCAGTGCTATTCCTCATATTCCTTTCAGAATACAACTGCAAAGGGTAAAAGAGAGGTGGTCAAAACACAGTCAGGAAAAGGGGGAAAGGATTCACTTCTGCTGTGATCCCCTGTCCCTACTCGCCTAAAATCTCTGACTTACCAATTCCTGTGAGCATGTGACCTGAGTTTGGGAACAATGGTGTACTGACTTTGCACATTTTAAAGAACACCTCAATTTTGAGACAGGACCGATTATCTGTTTCACATGGGTTTAGCCATGAAGTGTCATTAGCTCATTATCTCTCTACAGCTGCAGGTAACCTGGTGGTGGACCCTGCAAGGCTGAAATTTCCATCTATCATTTGGCAAATTTAACACAACCAAAGGGGATTAAGGACCATTATTTTAATTTTTCCCTGGCCATTTCAATCTATTCGATGCGCAAATAAGGGAATTAAATAAAGAAGTGTTATAAAGACATCCTGCCCTGAAGAAGTCTGATCTCAAATAAAGAGACCCTTTAAGTGTCCGTGATCTATGGTACTGTGCACTTACCATCACTACCAAAAAAAAGAAATGGAAATAAAGTATTAAAATGAACATTCAGTTATCACACTGCCTTTTGAGAGACGGCGGATGAAAGCTTAAAGATTTTAAATAGAAAGCTTTATAATTTGAAATTCTCTCTCTTCTTCTGATTCCCAGCAAAATGAGGGGTTTTATAGTTTCCAATTTTCAGCAAATATTACTGCAATTGTGTATTTGGATCTTGAGGCTATTTAGGGAATGATGCAATGCTAGAAAATTAATCAGCAAATAAAGTTATAAAAGTAACCCACACATGTGGCATCACAACCCATGACCTGCCAATCCCCATTTAACTAGTAATACTAGGAGAAAATAATTAGCAAGTATTACGATCAAATACAAAATCATATCCCTTAATATTTATTGTGAAGATTATTTTATCTATTGAAATCAGAGATATTTAAATGAATCCTAGGCATGGTAAATTACTTCTGAATTTCACTAATCATATTCCATGCAAACCTCTGCATTCTATAACCATATGGTACTCATAATTTTTTGGCACTCATAGTTTTTAAAAATTAAAATCAAAGCATTAAACTCATGACTGTGAAGTCTTCCCAAGGCTAAGGGAAGGAACAGGACTTCGGGTGATAGTGTAAGTGGTAATATAATTGTTTTCAGGAAGGATTAACAACCATTTGTCATAAGCTCTGTAGCCGTTCTCCAAAAAGAAATTTGAAGCACTCAACCCAGAAATGGTCTTTTTTCCTTAAATAAAACAACTCTTACATGAAGAAAATTTACAAATAGGCTGGCCATGTTTGCTGCATGAAATAAATCATCAAAATAAACCCAAAGCCCTGGGCCCCAGTTTTCAATCCATCCCATGTTACTAATCTAAATCTGCCAAGGACATCTAAACACATTTGTAAAATGGGACTCTTTTACTGAGATTATAGGCAGACCACTCTATTGAAATCTCCATTGGGTTAGTAGGGCTGTAAATCACAAATTCAATTATTTTTACTTACCCTGTAATTTAAAGAGTTCTTCATATTTCTCCTGAGATGTACAACTATTGTAAGGTCAATTGTGAACATGCAAACAAGAATTATATTCTTTTCTATTAAAGAACATCTTTGATTTTAGGTAACCAGACACTGAGAGAGTAATGACAGTCTACTATTTAGGGCAAAAACATTATGACCTCAACATTGCTGGTACAAAATATGTAATTCCAGAAACAGAATTTAAAAAGTTCACTCACTCACCAGCCCACAAAGGCCTTTTTATTCTTCATTATTAAAGAGTCGTATCTGTCACATTAAACCTAATATAAATTTCTAAATACTCCTAAGACTTTTCCAGACCCTGATTTAGACACATACTGAGAAGTCATTATCTTACTGCTATTCTATTATACACTGGTATTCCAAAATGTAATTATGCTTCTTTAAAAGCAAAGAAGAACTTTCCACCTTTTGTTTTCACTGGTCAATAGGTAGGCTGTGCCTCTTAATGACATTATCTATGTCCTAATGCTTTCTATCCACGGAGTTAAAACTATAGGAAGTACTTATAAACACCATGAAGAAGGCCCCCTTGCTCAAACAGGATGCAGTAAATGCTTGTTGACACACTGACGGGTCATACATCTAAGTGCCAAATCACACTTCAAAATCGTAGCTTCAATCCCAAAATATCTAACAGTACATTGAGTCATAAAGCTAAAAGGAGACTCACGTGATCTGTGACATTCTTACTAATATTTCTGAAGGCTCCATGTGTATTTTTTAAGCCTAATCACCTGTCAAGTTTTAGATATTTAATTTTATCCAAAGAAATTCATTCCCCAAACAAGTCATGTGACTATGTCCTTAAGCCAAAAGAACTTAAAAGATATTGTGTCCTACACTAGGTAAGTTAATGTGATCGTCATTAACTGCGAATCTGTATGTAGTACACACAACATCTCTGTATATTTTTAAATGTCTAGAAATAAGAGCAATTTAAAAAGTAAAATCAAGTTATTTTTATTTCTTCTTTGATCCACAAGCTATTTAGTAGTGTATCATTTAATTTCCAAATATTTTGAGATATTCTAGGTATCCATTCTATTATTGACTTCTCGTTTAAACCTGCTTTGTTTAGTGAATATAATTTGCATAATTTAAATGCTTTTGGATTTACTGAAATTTATTTTATACTTCAAAATATGAACTATATTAATAAATAAGTACACTTAAAAATAACTTTTATTAACTGAGGGGAGCATTCTATAAATGTCGACTGAGTCAAGGTGACTGACAGTATTGCTAAGGTATTTTGTGTCTCCCCTGAATTGTGTAAACTTATTCTACCAGTTACTGAGGAAAGAGTGTTGCAATCTCCAACTACACTGGTATATTTGTATAATTCTCCTTGTGGTTCCATTAGTTTCTGCTTTATATATTCCAAGACTCTATTATGAGGTACATATGCCTTTAACTTTCTTGACAAGTTCCTATTTTCATGATGAATTAACCTCTTCATCATTATACAGTGTGCGATGCCATACCTCATCCTACTACTTCTGAAGCCTACTTTGTCTGATATTAATATAACCACTCCAGCTTTCTTTTGTTTGAGCTTTGCATGATATACTGTTTTCCACCTAAAGGTTTTAACATACCTATGTCTTCACATTTAAAAGGGTTTCTTGTGGACCCTATAAAATTGGGTTTTCCTCTATAAACAATTTTTTTTAAAGATTTTATTTATTTATTTATTTGAGAGAAAGAGAGAGAGAGAAACAGCATGAGAGGGGAGAGGGTCAGAGGGAGAAGCAGGCTCCCCACTGAGTCGGGAGCCCGATGCGGGGCTCAATCCCAGGACTCCGGGATCATGACCTGAGCCGAAGGCAGTCGCTTAACCAACTGAGCCACCCAGGCGCCCTCTATATACAATTTTTTAATTAACCATTTATATTTAAGGTAATTATTGCTAAGGATAGGTATATATCTATCATTATACTACTTAAAAAATTGCCCCATCTGGTTTTTTTTAATTCTCTTTTACTCTTTTTTTTCTTTTTTTGGTTTAGTTGAACATGGTTTGTGATTCCATTTGATCTTTTTTTTACTGCTTCTTAATCACAGTTCTCTGCTTTATCTTTTGCTCCAGTGGCAGCTATGGAGTTCATAATAAACATCTTTACCTTATCATTGTGTACTTTGAAATTTGAGTGTATTACTTCACATATAGTGTAGGAACTTCCCAACAGTGTACTTCCATTTCCTCCCTCCTGTCCTTTATGTATCATTGCCAAAAGTTTACTTCAACATACATTAGAAACCTCTCAATGCATAGCTTTTAGTCTCGCTTTAGACCAGGATCAGATAGGAAATAATTTAGGCTTTGCAAACCAAATGTAGTCTCTGTTGTGTATTCTTTGATTATTTTGTTTAAAATTTTTTTTTTACAATTGTTAAAAAGGTAAAAATAAAAATACTCTTAGCATGTAGGCTGCATAAAAGCAAGCCAAAGGTAGCATTTAGCTCATGGGCTGCTTTTTTGTCAACTCTTGCTTTAATCTCTTTTCAAAAGATGAACAGAAGACAATACCTTTCATATTTACCTACACTTTTACATGTTTAGTGTTCTTCATTACATTTTGTAAAACCAAATATTCCATTGAGCAGCATATTCCTGCCTGAAGAGCTTCTGTTAACGTTTTTTACAGTGCTGGTTGGCTAACAAAGAATTCTCATGGTGCTTGTTCATCTGACAGAGTCTCAATTTTGCCTTCCTTCGCAAAAGATATTTATCCTGGATATAGAAATCTAGATTAGGGAATTTGTTATTTCAGTTCTTCAAAGATGTCACTCCATTGTCTTGTGGCTTTCATAGTTTCTGACTGAAAGTCTGCCACACTTTAAGCCATGCACCCAATTATGTAATATTTCTTCTTTTCTCCACTGCCTTCAGGATTTCCTTTTATCTTTGGTTTTCAGCAGTCTGATGACAATGTATGTAGGTGTTCTTTCTTCATATTTATCCTGACTGGATCTATGGTTTGTTATCTTTCATTTTGGAAAACTCTCAGCCATTATAATCTTCTATAAATATTTCTTCTGCCTTATTTTCTCTCTCTTCACATATGTTAGATTGTCTGATATGTTCTACATAATACGCTGTTTTTCATTTCTACTCTTTTTGCTTTGTTTCAGTTTGGAAGGCTTCTACTATGGTCTATGTGTAAGGTTACTGATTCTGTTTCTACTACGTCCAGTCTGTTAATAAATGCACAGAAAAAAATTTTCATGTGCTATTGTTTCTCATTTTTAGTTCCCATTTGACTCTTATTTATAGATTCCATGTCTCTACTAAAATTTCCCACTAATTTATGTATACTGTCCACCTTATCCATTAGACTTTTTAATATAGTAATCATAGTTATTTCAAAATCTCTGTCTGAAATTTGTACATCAAAACCACCTCTTGATTTGGCTGACTGCTAAACCTCTTGACAATAGGTGTTTATTTTTTCCTTGTTCATGTCTGTGTATCATAAATTTTCTTGAATTTCAGACATTTGTGTAAAAGAAACAGAAGTAAATAATACTTTTGCCTGGAAATGAGTAACTTCTTTCAGGCTGTTAGTATTGAGGGATTGAGTAAATTTAATCAGTAACTGAATTGGGCTTGAGTCTTGATGTTGACAGAACTGATTTTGGTGCATCCTAGGATGCAAATTCCTCCTTTGATAGACTACTGTGACCTAGGACTTTGTGGGGGTCCAGAAGTTCCAAAGCAGAAGCCAAATGAGAATCTAAGCATGAGAAAAATATCAGAAAAACACTAAAAAAAAAAAAAAAAATAGTCAAGGAACATTCTACAAAATATCTGACAGACATTTCTCAAAAAACTTTCAAGGTCATTAAAAAAAAAAAGTCTAGGAAACTGTCTCAGTCTAGAGAAGCGTAAGGAGACCTAATGACCAAACCTATAATGCATTGTCTTGGCTATAGAAAGCCATAACAGCAAAAGGGCATTAGGTAAAACCCAAGAAAATGTGAATAAAGTGTAAACTTGACTTACTGTAGTAATATTGGTACATTCGTTGTAAAAATGTAGCAAACTCAGGTATGATGTTTAAAATAGGTGGTGTGTGTATGGGTACTCTCTGCATAATTTTTTTAAGTCTAAAGTTATTTGTTTTAAAGTTTATTTCTTTAAAAAAGCATCAAATGGGTGGCTGGGTGGCTCAGTGGGTTAAGCATCTGACTCTTGGTTTCAGCTCATGTCATAATCTCGGGGTCCTGGGATTGAGCCTCATGTCGGGCTCCATGCTCAGCGGGAAGTCAGCTTGAGACTCTCTCTCTCCCTCTGCCCCCCTCCCCCGCTCATGCACTCTTTCTCACTCTCGAATAAATAAATAAATAAATCTTAAAAAATAAAAGGGCATCAAAGAGTTTTTTTCCTCAGTGTTCATGATCTATCATAAACTGACAATAGGCCCTTTATACAAGCATTATGAGGTATGTGTGGGCGAGTCTCTCTCCATGCTTCTGCCACTCCTTCAGCAGGAGACTACTATTGTTTATTTCCTGGTGCAAGGCTTGTGATAGGAGAGTATCTGAGGAGTGGGCATGACAGAATATAATTTAATTCTCAAATTTCTGCTTCAATATCAATTGTGAGAAAGAGCTAACAATTTCTCTCTCCCTTTGGACCTAACACTCATCTTTGGTATGAATGTGCCTAGCACCAGTTTGAAACATACTACTTCCTTACATGCTAGATTTACTCTTATTAATCTCTGAGTTCTGAACCACCTCACACTGGGTATTTGAACATATAAACTTTGCTGACCCATTCCAGCTTCAGTTAATTTATCTAGACCAGGCCACAGGGTGACTGCCCACCACTCCTCAGTACAGATCCTCTCACTAACCTGATCTTCACTAGACAGCCCGGTATGCCACACCAAAGGAAGAGTCACTTATAAGCAAAGGCAGGCCTGTACCCTGGCCCCATCCCTACCTAGTGTAACACTATGGTAATTAGAAACCAAGTAAACACAGCAGTTATATATGTTGCTTAATTCAATATTATGACATTATTTCCTAGGTTCCCCCATCAATTCATCTTTCTACCAATACAAATGCATAGACAGCTACTGGGAAAGAGGCTCACCAAATGTTAACACCATTTGTTTCTGCAAAAAGAGTAAGATTTAGGATGATGTGCTGTGTTTTTTATACCTTTTTCTACTATGTAAATAATTTATAATAATGGCCTATCATTTCTTGGGCACCTACCTGGGTGGCTCAGTCGGTTGAGCATCTGCCTTCGGCTCAGGTCATGATCCAGGGTCCTGGGATGGAGTCCCACATCAGGCTCCCTGCTCAGCACGGAGCCTGCTTCTCCCTCTCCCTCTGCCCCTCCCCCCACCCCTATGCGCTCTCGCTCTCTCAAATAAATAACATTATTAAACATCAAAAAATGGCCTATCATTTTTACAAAAGTAATACTCTTTCCTTTAATAATACAATTCAAGGACAGTAATCAGAGTGGGAGTCACTTGTCTTTGATTTATGGCAATAATTTTAGAAAATTTGAGAAAATCCAAGGGTTAACACAGCAGAAGATTCTCAAAGAAACTCAAAGAAACTGACAGCACAGAACCGAGAAATATAAATAACACAGAATTTTTAACTTCATAATCAGGAGCACAAACTAAAGGTTCTCCTTTAATTTGTAAATCTTCTCTAAAAAAGACTATGAACTTTTACACTACAGATTTATTTTCATTAAAAATTGTCCTAAATTTTGTATTTCCCTCTGATCTTGGAATAATTGAAGTTGATCTCATCGGAGGTTGCCATTCTTCCATTCAAAAGCCAAGAAAAGGATAATCATTCTCCTAGGAATCCCATGACAGGGCAATGTCAGTAACTATTTGGAAGGTACTATATTTAGGGAATCTCCCTTCGATGATAACTCGAGAAGTGTTGCTCTTTGACAGGCAATACTGCCCCTGTAATTCCTTTAGGAAAATTTTGTAAAAAATTACACCATGAGGCCACTGGATGTCACTACAGGTTTATGGAGTGTTACCCACTGGGGTTTAAACTGGGCTATAAATAAAGGAACTCTTAAAGTACTCTAAAGGGGTTGGAAAGTAAGTTGTCAGGCTCTGAAAATTTATAGGTATAACACTAATGCATCAGTGATATGCAATATGCCAATGATTAAGACCCTCTATCAGAAAATGCCTGACCTAAAAGCTTGAAGAAAAGATGAGGAACCAATCATCTAAGGCTAACAGACCGAGTATAAGAATAAAAGGCATAAACCTAATTCTGACAATCAAAGAAAATGAGAAATATTCTGAATGCAACCAGGAATTTAAAAGACGGAAACAGTGATCTGTTCCCCAGAAAGTGAGATTTTATGGCAATGATAAAAACAAAACAACAAAGGTGCGCGCACATGCGGGCGCACACACACACACACACACACACACACACACTTCAAAGATGAGCCAGGATCCCCCTAGGAAATTGATATGAGAGAACATGCCATATAGACCAGTGTTGCATACATATAGTAAAGAGTGTATCACCTACTATATCATAAGCCTCAGAATTTTCCATGAAAAAAAATGAGCAAGAAAAATTGGGGGAAATATTCATTAAACAGGCACAGCAAATTAAATAAGAAATGCCAGATGTCCCCTTCCACAGAAGTCAGATGCTTAGTTTTACTCCTGTTTTCTTTATAATATCTCTGCATCCCCAAACAAGTTATTATTAAAGACTCAAAAACAGAACTTTGCCTTTGGAGGGGGGTAGATTTAAATCAAAATAAATGCCTAATTCCCATGGAAATAGAACTCCATGGGATCAGTTTCAGCATCATTATATCAGGATGGCACAAGTTCTGTTTCCATATTGATTAATTCCAGCAGAGTTGAAATTTGCATGCAATTTACAATCATTCCCTTCCACAAATGTCTTCATTTAGTAGTATTTTGAGCTTGGCATGACAAGATTATTGCAAATCACAGCCATCAAAGGGGAACCTGCTAAAAAAAAAAAAAAAAAAAATCACAATTTCTTTGGAAATACTGCAAAAGATAATGATTGGTTTGGGAGGAATAAACAGTTTTATGTAGCTGGTATATTATTCCTCAATTCATCGGTGTCAGGCATCGATGAAGGCCCTTTCATTAATGTCTTCATGTTAATGCACAGAAGCACGGTTCCTGACAGTGACAGCCATGAGTAGAAAAGTCAAGTATAACATGATGTATTTGGGCGATAAATGTTAAAATGCTTACAACCGTGTGAAAAGGAAAAAAAATGGTTTGTAGGACCATCCTTTCTGAGGGTCGAATTTAGTCACCTTCGGCAGCTAACAAACCATCAAAGACATGATCTATGAGGAAAATTACAGGCAATTCAGAAATTGTTTAATGAGTTAGGAGTTATCTTTCTAAATGAGCCTTGAAGAAGGTAAACAGAGTTTAAGTCCTCAAGTCAAGAGTTCACAGACACAAAATGAAAGTGAGCAGAGAGCTTTCTGTAGGAGGAAAATCTAGTATCACTGGGTCAAAGCAGGAGGCTCATGAGAGCCCAGGCCAGCTTCCTCTATACGGCAGGCTTCCTTCCTCGGGTGATCTCAACAGCAAAGCCATGGTTTTTCAACTAGTCTATATATATGTGGCCATCAACAACTTCATTAATCTAATATATCCTACTAAATTAATAAACCGTCTTATATGAAGGTGAAAGTACAGATAGTATTTGAGCAAGTATCACTTAATACATGATAGGCATTGCTAAAAAGTCACATGCAAGAATTAACACATTTTTGGTTAATAAACATAGAAAAGACCAATCTAATGATCCTTTAGATGGAAGCTCTAAGAGCATGAGTAAGCCACAATGGATGTCCTACATACCCATTCAAGACTGCAAAATGGCAGAGGAGGTGAAACTGAAGAAGAAACCATGCTGACATCATTACATATCCCTCACCCTGATGGAAGAATACACGAATTCATGTTATGTCTGAATTATATATACTAAAATTGTATGGTCTTCACCAGATAGACACTCATGTTAGTGAAGCTAAGTGAAAACCACAAAATAGATCAGAGATACATGGTTTAAAATGTTCACTGTATAGACAATTCATAAACTTTCCAATAAGTAAATAACATAGTCTGTATAGTTTTTAAGTTATCTGGTTCTTCCTTGAAAATCTGCACATCCCCTGCACTGCATGGCACTGCACTGAGAGCCATATTTGCTATAATATAAATACATATACAACATATATAATATAAATATGCTATTTATAACATTATCATCTATAACCCTAACTAATCAGAATTCTACCACACCACACCATTCCCTGGGTATTATTTCCATAAAATATTTTTTAGAAAGATTCATATTTTTTTTAAAAATTGACCAAAAAGATTCCATGTTCCATTTCGGCTCTAGAATCCTGAACTTTCTTTTGAAATTCAGCTACTCTTCTATGCCATTTTGTTTTGATTGACACAAAAATTCAGAGAAGTTTAACCACATGGATTTCACACTGTGTTTCACACTGGGGTCCTGCCAACATTTTGTGACACCCACAAATAGTGATCTAACAAGTTGAATGAGCTAGCAGGGAGGATAATAACTGCTTTAGACATGTGTGAGGGATTCAGCAGGATAGAAATCATGGCATCTTCTGAAGATGCCATATCAACATCACCTGACACCATATGGCCTTGAAAGAGCCTTACAGAGACAGGATCTCCCAAGATGTACTCTACTAGGGCTTCGGAACCATCACCATGCTGAGAGAAGATGATTAAAGTAAAATGCAGGTTGACGCTACAGCAAAAGTGATCAAAGGAAAGCAGGGCAATAAATTAAAAATGAAGCTGTTTATCTAGAGTTTTTTCTAAAATTATGCTTTGGCCCAAAGAGACATGTAATATGCCCTCACTAATAATAATGAGGGGAATGTATTATAGAGAGATCATTATTACATATTTATTGCCTTTTATCTAGTCAGCTCTATACTTCTCTAGGTAAATCACACAGAAACAAGAGTCTCACCAGCTTAACACATGTCCTAAATGATCACCTTTTTTTTTTTTTTCTGGAAAGGGAAATTCCACTCATGGACTGTATGGAACACCAAACTTTATTTTTGGTGTATGCTGTTCTCCTGAGCTCCAACGCACACTTCTATAGGATCTCTTTCCTCAGACATCCCACAAGCCTCTTAGACATCAACATGCCCGAAATCTAACTCGGTAAGCAAACGGACTTAAGTGCATGCTCTTAATCAATGTACTACACTGCTTCTCTGGGTGAGTCATACCAGCATTCACTTGGTGGAAGAAAGCAGATACTCAGCAGGCATCCGTGGGGCTTACCAATTCACTGCCACATTTATCCACTGACTTAGTCCTGTCAATTCCAAATCCTAAATGTCTCTAGAACTGTTCTCCTTCCCTCCCAATTATAGTGTCATCATAATTGTTTCTCCTGCAACTCACCCTTACAAAGTCATCTTCCACAATACTGCCTGAGTGACCTGTCTCTCACACTCCTCTAAATACATCGTCCTACTGGTTAAAATCTCTCAGGACCCTGGGGCGCCTGGGTGATTCAGTTAAGCATCTGACTCTTGATTTCAGCTCAGGCCATGATCTCAGGGTCCTGAGATCAATCGTGGTGTGGGGCTCTGCACTCAGCAGGGAGTCTGCATGAGATTCTCTCTCTCCCTCTTCCTCTGCCTCCCCACCATTTGCACGTACTCCCCTACCCCTCAAATAAATAAAGGAATCTTTAAAAAAAAAAAACCTTTCAGGGCCTCTCCTTATAACATGCAAACTCTTTAGTGAGACTTACCAACACTATTTGTGGCCTGGATCCTTCCTAGCCTTATTCTTGTAATTTCCAAATATCCACAGGTCCCTGAAAGCGTCAGGCTTTTCAGTCTTCAGGCTTTTCCACGTGCTGCTCCATATGCTGCAACCCCCCTGCCCTTTAGTCATCTGGCTAACTTCCACGTCCATCCCAAGAACCAGGGCAGGCGTCACCCCAGAAAGGTGACCAGTTTGTGTAGCTATATTCCTGAAGGGACATCACCCTCACATTATACTTGCTTGCTTCAGGGTTCTCCCTCCCATCACAAGGCTGTGAACTCATTAGGCAGTCGTTCTCAAACGAGGGGTCCTGCCAGGTGTAATTCCTTGGCATTCCAGTTTGGGAATCTAGCACTGAAGAACAGACTATATCTTTCATTCCCCTATGCTCAGACCTTTCCAAGTACTTGGCACATTAGAGGCTCTAGAGGAGGGTGAAATAAATGAATAAACAAAACAATGAAAAAAAGGAAGTGCATGCAAAGAAATATCCCAGAGGGTCAGCAAGACAAAACTGATGAACCCTGAAAATAAGGAATGATTTAAAAGATATGAATTTATTGTCATCATGTTGCCTGTGAAGACCTTGTTATTATTGTCCCTGACAGAGAAAAGAGAATACTAAGAAATGGCAAGCACTTAGAAAATTGTAGAATAATGCAGCCAGATTAAATAAAACTGTTAATTTAATTTACTGTAATCACTTTTTTTTCTTCCAAAATTGCACAGAGGACCTTTTATGAGGCTGAGGTGCAGAGCTGACAAATTTTTCTCCAAGTGCACAAACAACTGAACAAAATAAAACAGACACAGATGGAAGCAGGGAGATCTTGTAATGATACAAGAAATCACAAGAATCTTCAACTATACCACCAGAGCAGATTATGGAGTTGTCAGTCCCAGAGCTCCACAACAGATATGCTTGATAAGGATTGTTCTTAGCCCACCTAAAGGCCAAAGGCTTAACTCACAAATCTCTCGGGCTGCCCCTAAGCCCAATAATTCCATGAAGAGGCAGAAAGAGGGGATTTGGGACCATCTGAAATCCTACTTCACAATTCTGTCTTCACATGAGAGCCCAGAGAAAAGCCCTCTCTTCTACGCAGCCCACGGCCGCCCCCACTGTGACTCATTTTCCAATTCTCCACAACAGGGCACTCTGGGAAAGCAACTGCTTTGGCTGAAATTTGATAGGCACAGGTGGCACCACCAGCTGTAAGTAATTTAGCTCTTACTGGCACTGCTACATCTCTTGGACTTCACACACACTGTGTCAACAGAGAGGAGTGTGAGGGAAGGGGAGCCAGGAAGAAAAGACAGTATGAGAGTCAAAGGTGATGTGGGAAAGAGGAGAAGCCATTCTCAAGGAGCAGGCTCATCGAGGTTTTCACTTGTACTCATTCTTCTGCAAAAAGGGCTAGATGAATTGGTGAATGAGGATAATCAGGTCAGACATTAGGTCAGCGCTCTATGTGTCAACAACCAGCAGGATGTTTCAGATGTCCCCACCAAGCCAGAAGCTGGTATCGCTCCCTGCCTGGCAGATGGAGACATTCTGGGTTGAGGTTGCATTCCAGGTGCAAATGATTCTTCTCGAGATGAACCCACGCTGGCTCCTCTCTTACCTCCAGAAAAGGTCTGGTGGCTGGTCCCTTTCTTCCTTAGCTCCTGAATACTAGGTCACCCTAGTAAAGTGTAATCCCAGGCTTCAGTTTGGAGAATTCAAGTCTGAAGGAAAGGGTAGGAGTTTGATATGTGCTGATATGGACCGATGCGCTTTAACAAACTATGAATTTATTTATTTTCCTGGTGGCCCCTTCCTGGCCTTTGATTCCTAATGAAGATGGGAACAGCCAGGGAAGGATACCAGAAGACGGGACTAGGAACCTAGGGGCAGGCAGCCATCAATGGAAGCTTCATCTCAAGAGTGCTAGCTTTCTCCCTCTAAAGAACAGAAATCCCCCCAGCCTCTCCCCCCCACCGAAAAAAAAAAGGGGCAAGGGCTTTTCCAAGACTGCCTGTTCCTAAACATATTTTTAGCCCATAAACAGAGTAAGGGATAGCTGGATTCAAGGTCTCACGCAAAGACATTCTCTTTATACCTCTTTTCTTATTACCTCCTTGCCCCAACTTCCTAGGAGACTTCTACTGTTTAAAATTACGAATGCAACTGTGGGATTCTGACATGCTTTATTCACAAATCAAAGTTTCCCTAGTGTTAAGCCCACAGTTTTGTGCACTTTCCTCCCAAAGGCCAAACAGGCCTTAGGTGGGACCACTATAAATGAGAGACATCCCATCATAGTGGCCACCAAGTAGGGCCACCAGCCAGCAATATTCCTGAGCAAACATGATTCCCAGGCTCATTTCAGTAATGAGACTCCCACTTCGGAAGAACAAAACCAGGCCAGCAGCAAGAAGACTGCCTGCTGGGCTGTCAGCTGCCTACTCACCAAATCCAGAAAGCAGGTCCCCAGAAGGGCTCCTAAAGCTAACCCATCCGTCAAACATATGATGCTACAATTTGATCCAAGAAAGCAATTATCAAATGTACCCTTCCAATACTGAAAAGAAAGAAAAAGTGCCCAACCAACAACAGCCAGACACAAGCAGTGAGTTTCACTCTGAAGACAGCCCAGTTGGTCTCACGCCGTGTCTGTCGCCCTCCTCATCATCTTCTGCACTTTAGCCACCATGCTGTCATCAGACAGAGAGAGATTTGCTCACAGGATGTGCCAATGGTTGGTTCTACCACCTTTATCTGGTGAAATGTACTTATTCAGTTTAGAACAAGGAGGTACCACAGAAAATGAGCTGAGTCCCTGAGAAGGAGATAAATGCTAAACATTGTTACATTCAAGTAAACATACAGATCAAGTGAAAAAGAACCAAACAATGAATCTTGTTTCACTAACCTCCCACTACTTTTAAGTGGTAGCTTTCAGAAATCATTGTACTCACTACCAACTTGAAAACAACAAATATCTAAAGAAGTTCTCTCTTCATAAAAATACAAATCTCTCTCTTCAAAATACACAAATCCTTTGTTTATTAGATCAGGTCAACCCCTTACTGAATTCCTTCCACTCACGTCAAAGGAAAAAAACTGCTTTTCCCTTTCTCTTCTCCCATCTTTGCTGACATCCCAACCTTCCAAGCCCCTCAAGCCTGCAGAAACGCTTGTCTGATGGACACTTTTTTCCTCCAGGAAATGACATAGTGACATGGGGAAAAGGTGATTTGGATAGACTGCTGTGTCACAAATTGTCAGGATCTGATTTAGAGACCTTGCTTTTGTCAAGAAAGACAGTTGGATGCCTGCTTTAAAGAAGTACTGGGAATATTTTCATCAAAGGTTTGAATTGAAAAACAGTGGGAGGTAAATATCTGAGATGTTGCCGAGAAAGACTGCTATATCTGTGCAATTACCATTAACAGAGGACAGCAGTGGTTCAATGAAGTAATTCAATCTGGTGGCCTACATTTTATCAGACAGCAATTTTGAGCTCTGACATAAAAGGCCGCCAAAAAAGGACTGGGCTCTTTTGTATGCATTCCTCTCCCCTACTTCTGTAAGAACAGGATGTATCTGCCTCATAAGGCCCAATCATGGATCTGTGGACACTTAACAAAGAGCCATAAGCTATTTCTCTGATGCAGAGAAATATACATTTCCGCATTCTTCAGAGTACGGTTTTCTATTCAGTTGTCTGAGACAGAGAGGTACATGGGCGCAATAGATTGGTGTGTTTAAAACACAGAAAGACAAGGAAAAGATGGAGGCAGGTCCCGAGATGTTACAAACAGCAGGGAAACAGGCAGTCTTTTAAAAATAGACTTATTAAAGTGTAACTGAAATAAAATAAACTTCATGTATTTAAACTCTACCATTTGATAAATTCTGACATATGAATATAACTGAAGCTGTCATCACAATCAAGATAAAGAACATATCCATTACCTGAAAATTCTACTTGGGCCTCTTTCTGACACCTCCATGTAACCCTCCCTCTCTGTGCGTGCCTCTCCAGACAACCACAGATCTGCTTTCTATCACTGCAGATTTACCGGCATTTCCTAGTATTTTACATAAAGGGGAACGTGTATGTCCTCTTAAATTGTAGCTTCTTTCACTCAGCATAATTATTTTGAGATTCATCCATTTGTTGCATGTATTAATAGTTTGTTCCTTTTTATCACTGAGTGGTATTATCTTTTGTCCGTGTGTCTACACATGTATACATACATATATGTATATATACACATCTATATAAACACACCACAAGTATTTATTTGCTCACTTTATAATGGACATTTGGACCATTCCAATTTTTGCCAATTACAAATGAAAGTACTATGAAAACTTATGTATACATACATATATGTATATATACACATCTATATAAACACACCACAAGTATTTATTTGCTCACTTTATAATGGACATTTGGACCATCCAATTTTTGCCAATTACAAATGAAAGTACTATGAACACTCATGTGAAGTCTTTGTACTTCCTTTGCTCTTAAGGAAAAACTTAAAAAGAGGATGGTTAGGTCATATGGCAGATATATGTTTAACTTTTTAAGAAACTGCTCAACTGTTCTCTCAAGTAGCTATGCCATTTTATGGGCCCACCAGCAGGGTCAGAGAATTCCACTTCCTTTATCCTCTCACCAACACTGTTTATGGTCATTTTCATTTCAGCCACGGAACAGATGTATAGTGGGAATTGTTTTCTGTGATGACCACACATGTGGAGCGTCTTTTCATGTGCTTATTTGGGATCTGTAGATCTTCTTTAGTTAAATGTCTATTCAAATCTTTTGTCCTTTTTTTTGAATTAGGTGCTAGTTTTCTTACCACTTAAGTATTGAGACTTCTTTATATATTCTGATATATATTCTGGATATGTCTTTGATCAGACATATACTTTGCAATAATTTTCAAATATTTGCAATTCTCAAATATTTGCCTGGGGATTACCTTTTCCTCTCTTAATAGTAGCTTTCAAAAGATATCCTCACTGGGTATAAAATTCTAGGTCAGCATTGTTTTCTTCCAGGATTTTAAAGATGTAGCTCCACTGTCTCATCACTTGCATGTTTTTTTTGACAAGAAATCTGATGTATCCTTATCTCTGACCCCCTGAACTTAGGCTTTTTGTTTTTCTGGGTTTTTAAATGAGTCTCTATCACTCATTTTGAGAAATCTTGTCTCATTTTCTTCTATGAGGTTTTCTTCATGTTTCTTGTGTTTATATCTGTAGGTTTATAGCTTTCATCATTTTGAAAAAATATCAGACATTTGTTCTCTACATATTTTTGTCTCTTCTCTCTTCTCTCCTTTGGGGACACGAAGAACATGTATATTAGGCTGTATTAAATTAGCACAGAATTCACCGATGCTCTACTCATTTTTTTTTAATTGTATATTATCTTCATATTTCATTTTGGGGAGTCTCTGTACTTAAAGACTCCAATATTTTCTCTTTCGATATCTTACCTGCTGCTAATCCCATCTAATATATTGTTTATCTCATGCTGTGCAGTTGTAATTCTAGAAGTTCAATTTTGTTTTTATGTTACTTAACTTTTCTGGACATAGGGAATAAACTATGCTAACTTTTTAAATGTCCTTGTCTGCCAATTCTAACATCTGTCTCAGTTCTGGGTCAGTTTTGATTGATTGACTGATACTCTCATTATGAGTCAAATTATCTTGATTCCTTGCATACCTTATAATTTTTAATTGTATGCCACACAATTGATCTAGGAGTCAGCTACATTCTCAATTGTATGCCACACAATTGTTTTACGATTCAGTTAAGTTCCTTGAAAACATTTTGATCCTTTCAAATCATTCACTTACAATGAGTTAGGAAAGACTGCAGCAGTGCTCAGTCTAGGATTAACTATTCATCAATACCGAAAAAAGGCCCTACTATGTACTTGACTCAATGCTTAAGGAACCTTGAAGTTTTCCAATGTCACTGGTGAGAATAGACACTATTCCTGGCTATAAGGAAGTGCCAGACACTATTCTCTCTAATCCTTTTGGATGGTTCATCTCCTAGGCTTTTGGCAGTTTCCTAACATGCAGGAGCTGATTAAGACTGCCAAATAACTGAAAGCAATCCTCTGGAGATTCGGATTTTCTTTCTTTGTACAGCTTCATCCTTTCTGGTCCTGTGTCCTGTGAACTTTAGCTACCTTGTTCTTCCCAGATACTCAGTATTTTGTCCCAGTGCAGTCTGTTGGGGTCCACCTGGTACTCCTAAACTCTCCCCACCTTGTATGGAGGCCCGAAATTCCCTCGAGACAGTAAGCTGGGGCAATCATAGGAATCACTGTGTTCGTTTCTCATCTCTCAGGGACCATGGTCCTTCACTGTCTTATGTTCAGTGTCTTACCAACTATTGTTTTAAGCATTTTGTCATTTCTTTCTTGTTTCCAATGGGATAGTAAATTCAGTCCCTGTTTCTCTAGATTGGCTGAAAGCACAAATTTCTTCATAACTATTTTTCTTCAGATATCTTACCATAACCTGGCATATTATGAATTAATTTGATTGACTGTCATGAGGAGAAAGACTTTGCTTTACTTACTACTGCTATATGCACGGAAACCCAGAAAGAGACAGACACAAATCTGTTGAATTTTAATGAGGATGACAATGCTAACCAGAAACGTATACTGTAACACAGAAATGATTCTGTAAGCAATGTGCCAAACCTTAAGTATGGATTTCTATCACATAAAACACTAGAGAAACAACAGGAATTCTGGTTAGTCTTTTTTGTTTCTCTGTTTTGAGCTCAAATAACTCAAACAAATTTGAGTGTTCTGGGAAGGAGAACAGTTCTTTGCAATTTGGACCAGTGAGGTTTTCTTTGTTTCAGTGTTTTCTCTTGATGTATGGCTGACATTTTAGAATTGGAATCGTAAGCTCCTTTTCTATCTGTATGTTTAAGTGTCTGTGATTCAGAAAGGACTTTGCCTTTCAGTGTATGAGTGTGTAATGTTTTCCTACTTCCAGATGGTATTAATAAGATTATAAATCTTTAGAATAAAAAAAAATCTGTTCTAATATGCTACTGAGTACGAGACTTATATAAACTAAATATTCCTAAAATTCCCAGAAAACAAGGAAATTAAATTTCCAGTACTTAAAATGTGTATATTAAAAAATAAATTCTTACATAAACTAACTCAAAAACATTTTACAAATCCAAGTTAGTTAAAATAGTTTAGGTAAAAATCTGCCAAACAAGAGTAGTTTAATAAAATTTGGTTTAATAAAAACAGCTATGTTAAGTGTAATACAAGTGTACATTTTAATTCTACATGGAATGCTCTTCCTATATATATATATACACAAGTTTATTGATCAACTAAGCTAGCGTAATTTCTCCTTTTTAAGAATATGAAAACATAAACTTGATCAAATTAAATCATTATTCTGATAAACTTATTTCAATAGTAATTTTTAGTATGTCAGCTTGAACAGAGTTTCCAAAATCTTAAAGAACTTAAAATCTTGAACTAATATTAAATTGAGTTACTAATGGGTATTCTCTGGATACCTAGGACATTTCTAATTAAGAAGGAATACTGAAATATTGATTATTAATCCTAATTTAAAATATTTTTGCTTTTGATTTTTATAAGCTATACAGAGGCTCCATAGTCTAGTCAAGTTAATGATTTTGTTCGTTTTTGCTACTTTATGGGGTTGTAGAAGAGATGTATATAGCTAGAGAAAGTTATATACATTCACAATCTCTGCTAAAATGCTGATATTTGACTGGCAGTTCACAATTATCCAACCCCCCTCAGATTTTTTTCTGTGAAATAGAACTTATTTTTTTTTAAGATTTCATTTATTTATTTGAGAGAGAGAGAGAGTGAGCACAGCAGGGGGAGGTGCAGAAGGAGAGAGAAAAGCAGACTCCCCGCTGAGCAAAGAGCCAGATGTGGGCTCAATCCCAGGACCCCAAGATCATGACTTGAGCCAAAGGCAGCTGCTTAACCAACTGAGCCACACAGGCACCCCAAATTTAATTACTTTAGATAAAAATTATAATATAAGCAGTTGACACTAGATCTCCAGACACCTTTACACCCTTAAAACTTGAGGACCTCCATGACATTCGTGTGTGTGTGTGATATTGATACGTTCTGTATTAGAAACTGAAACTGAAAAAAATGCTTATTTACCCACTCATTTCTAACTAGCAATAATACTCTGGTTTCTCTTCAGATCACATAAATCTTTCGCCTTTTTCTAAATAGCAATAATAAACACATTACATATTAATAACATATTAGTAATATCATGGAATTAGTTTGGCTTTATGGACCTCCTAAAACCAGTCCTGAAGTAAAGTTATCAGTTTTTTTCCAGAATATCAAAGAGCATAATGAGAATAACTCTTGAAAAATGAATTTTATTTGTACTGGTTTTCAATATCTGAGTCAGAAAAGCAAAGCAATGTGTTAAAATCTTACCAAAGTCTGCTCAGTTTTGATAAGCTTGCTTCCTTATAATAAAGTATAATTCTAAGATTTTTTGCCATAAAAACAACCAAGTTTCCTTCTTGGTTTGCTTATTCTAGTTAGGAATTTTCATCAGATTTTTCACTTTTTAAAAAGATTTATTTATTTGAGAGAGAGAGAGAGAGCATGCACATGGGGGGCAGGGGTAGACGGAGAGAGACTTCCAAGCAGACTCCGTACTGAGCGCAGAGCCTGATGAAGGACTCAATCCCAGGACCTTGAGATCAAGACCTGAGCCAAAACCAAGAGTCAGATGCTCAACTGACTGCACCATCAAGGTGCCCCCAGACTTTTCACCTTTGAAATTTTAACATTTGAGAGAGAGAGAGAACAGGGGAGCAGGGGAGGAGCTGAGGGAGAGGGACAAGCAGACTCTGCACTAAGTGCAGAGCCAGATATGGGGCTTGATCCCAGGATCCCAAGATCATGACCTGAGCTGAAATCAAGAGCTGGATGCTTACCAACTGAGCCACCCAGGCACCCCTCACTTTTTGAAAATTTTAAGTCTGTATCATTTACACAGTTGTTTTTTTTTTTTTGCTTTACTCTGTTTCCTTGAAAGCTCTACATTCAGCAATGGGCGAGGCCAGAGTTCTGGACTTCAGCAAAGCAGCCCCATGTAATAGGACTGTACCAGGTAATACAAATAACTAAGACTTCAAAGAAGAGGCTCTTGTGCACATGCCTCTGATGTCATTGCTAACTTTAAGACCAGGCCAGTGGGCTGAGTCAGGATTTCCAGAACTCTTCTTACTTGAGAAGCAGACAAATTCATGAGATTAATAACCCAAGATCCAGTGGAGCAAGAATGAATTATATAGGGCTAGATGAACCACTGAGGGTTCATTCACTGGTTGTTTTGTCAGGAATGTCACTGATACTCTTTTAATGTTCTACTTCTTTTAATGTTCTAGATATAAGAAAGCTCTGAAGTTATCAATAATTCATAATGACTTAGTATATTCTGCTTTTATAAACTACAATATTTTAAATAATATTTCTTATTTTTAAAAATATTTCATTCTCATTGGCTCTTCTCCTCCTCCCCCCTTGCCTCCCAGAATTGAGAAACTCAAAGTCTTCTTATTTTTCATGTAAATATAGTTATTGCATAGGTTCAATAAGAATTAGTCTTCCTGTTTACCAGGACATGCCTGGAAAAAGTCTAAGGCCTTGTCTGAATGCCGTATTTTAGGGTAATGCTCGTTTAATCAGATATGATTAGACACTGTTAAGGAGTTAAGGTTGACTTTATGGAGCCATTACTTACAAAATCCCCTAGACAAACTAGCTTGGTATCTGACTTAGAGGGTCCAGCTGTACAAACAGAAAGGAATATCTCTTCTACCTTGGGATATTTTGGGAATTTTGAGAAATAAGAAATTCACCTAAATAGAGTTGACCCCTAAACATCCCTAACCCCCTACAGAGTGGAAAATCCACATATATCTTTGACTCACCAAAAACATAACTATTAATAGCCTCCTGTTGACCAGAAGCCTTATCGATAACATAAACAGTTGATCAACACATATTTTGTAAGTTACGTGTATTCTATAGTGTACACTTAAAGTAAGCTAGAGAAAAGAAAATGTTATTAAGAAAATCATAAAGGAAGAGAGCATACCTTTACAGCACTATACTGTATTTATTGAAAAGAAACCATATATTGGTGAACGTCCCACAGTTCAAACCTGTATTATTCAAGGGTCCCCTGGATACAGGTACTGCAGGTGGTGGATAGAGTTTCTTGGGTTTGGCTTTCCAGCCTTAGGACACAAATAATAGAGACTTCTAAAAGCTCAGTATGAAATGCTTGTAAAACCTTCCAAGAAAAGTGAACTTAAAAAGGCTTATATAGTAAATTGACACTCTTGCTACACCCATGTAAAATAATCAGGCCAATTCTAATGAAACCAACCTTCTTTGAGACTATTTTTGATCAAATAGTAGAAAAATTTTGCTTCATGGGAATACTAAGCATTGTCTATGATGAATTCTTCAGTATTATGTTCTTTTTATTCCATGAAAGCCAATTTCTAACTCTATAAGTTATAGATATGTGATAACAATGCAAAATAATTATTGTATATAATCAAGCAAATTCTGTCTTGTCATGTAGAGGCTCAACTGACTTCCCTCAAAGTCAACTGATCTTCCATTTACACATTCATTTCAATATTCCTGATCTATAATTGTGTCGTTCTTTTGATTCTCCTTTGAATTGGCTATAGTATCTGCCAAGCTCCATCATTATTAGTTAAATAAAACCTTTAAAATATGTACATCTTGTAATGTATGAGAGTCATGATTTTACCCTTGCTTTCAAAACATCTTTAAACAAACTCATCAACTCTACAAAAACTTTAATAAACTTAGATTTTTTTTTTTTTAATCTCCCAACACTCTTGGGCCATTTCCCTATGTTGAAGGTATTGCATTAGAACCTCTCCTTTGCTTCTACTCTCTGAAAGTTTTCCACTCACAGACCAAATATCAGTTACTGTATGATATTTAAAATCCAAAGTTTTAATGATTTGCAAATGTAGACTATATCCAAAAATGAAAAGAAAGAGGTGCTTTAAACAGTCACCTACCTACACATATGTACACATGAACATAATTTTATATTTTTAAATAAATTTTTAAATAAAATTGTGCCACTGCTCCAAAACTGCACACTGTCTTTACACAGGCTCTGAAACTGTGGGTGATCTTTATGAGGCATAGGTTTTGACTAAAATATTAAAAGTGAGCTATATACATAGAGAGTACAGAGCACTCAGTTTTCATGATTTGAAAGTGAAACCCTAGGAAGCAGAAGGCTTTATATGTGATAACTTAAATGCTTGTAATCAAACTAATTGGCAGCATGATGACCCGAAATGAGTTTAAAGTCACTATATGTTTAGCAATCAACGAAGTGATCCTTTATTATTCAGGCTCACGTTTTGCAAATTTTATGTTACAGGACTAAATGGAAGCGGTGGTTGGAAAGCAGAAAATGAGAAAGTTAAAATACATAAATAATTCCATTGCTTCAAAAGAGTAAATGAGGCAACAATGAGCGTATTGCTGGATTATAAAAAACAATGAAATAAGCTTGATGAATGGAATCAAGAATAAAAACATTAAATGAACTCTCTGTTGCTTAAAGAAATCTTATGTACATAGAAATTGACAGGTTTAAAAGTAGAGATTCCATTTTCAAACATGTAACTTAATATAAATAAAACTCACAGCAATTTTCTCAGAGGAATGGACCCATAAAAAAAAAAAAAACCTTCTAGCAAGAACCAATGCAGAACTGGGCGCCTGGGTGGCTCAGTCGTTAAGCGTCTGCCTTCGGCTCAGGTCATGATCCCAGGGTCCTGGGATCGAGTCCCACATCGGGCTCCCTACTCTGCGGGAAGCCTGCTTCTCCCTCTCCCACTCCCCCTGCTTGTGTTCCTGCTCTCGCTATGTCTCTCTCTGTCAAAAAAATAAATAAAATCTTTAAAAAAAAAAAAAACCAATGCAGAACTTCTTCCTGTTCTGCCAAATAAGACAGCATCCTACCCAGAAATTAATAAAAGTCTTTGCATAAGTATGACAAATTATCTGGCAGAAAAGGGATCAAATAAATACAGGGTCAGATTTAGATAAATATCTAAATGAGTCTTGGACAAGCTATACCATAGCAAGAAAAGGGAAGATGCAGATAAAATCTAACACAAATACGCTTGTAATTAAATCAAGTAGCAATTACAACTGGTGAGATTACTTTCAAATTACATTATATATGTGCACAACTAAAGTCTATGAACATGTGTTGGTCTGACTCCTCCAGAATCTTTTGAGGAGCTTGTTACATATCAGTGCTTCTGGGTTGGCAGGGGGTGGAGGCTCTGAAAGTGACAGTTTTGAGTAGTAAAAACCTTCCCAGGAAACAACCCCTTTAAAAATTACACATGGGTCAAACAAGAAATCTCAAGAGAAATTAAATATTTTGAACTAAATAACAATAAAAATACACATCCAAATATGTGGAATACAGCAAAAGCAGTCCTTAAAGGAAAATTTATAGCACTGAATGTATATATCAGAAAAGAAGATAGATCTAAAGTGAATAATCTACACTTTCATCCTGGGAAACTAGATAAATTACAGCAAATTAAATCCCAAGCAAGCAGAAGAAAAGAAATAATCAAAATTAGAATAGAAATCAATGAAATTAAAAATAAAATCAAGAGAGAAAGTCAATAAAGCCAAAACCTGGTTCTTTGAAAAGATCGATAAAATCACTAAGTCTAAAGACACAAATTATTAATATCAGAAATGAAGGAAGGGAAATCACTATATATTCCATAGACATTAAAAAGTTAAAAAAGGAATATTATGAAGAATTCTATGCCATAAATGACAACCTGGATGAAATGAACCAATTCCTTGAGAGACACACTATGCCAAAACTCCTGTATGAAGAGATAGGTAATCTGAACAGATCTGATTAAACAAATGAATTAATAATTAATTACTTTCCAAAACAGAAAGCACCAGACCCAGATGGGTTTGTTGGTAAATTCTACTGAACATTTAAGGAGGAAATTTTAGTAATTATCTACAGTCTCTTCCACAAGATAGAAGAAGAGAGAATACTTCATGACTCATTCTAAGAGGTCGGTGTTACCTTAATATCAAAACTGGACAAAGACATTAGATGAAAATGTCTCTCTCATGAACATATATATAAAAAATCCTCAATAAAATATTAGCAAATCCAATCCAATAGTATATATAAAAAAAAGACATACCATTACCAAGTAGAAAAACAAAGATGAAGCTTTTGTCAAAATCCAATACCCATCCATGATAAAAGGTCTCAGCAAAGCAGGAATAAAAAGGAGCTTTTCTCACCTTGATAAAGAATGTCTACAAAAAAACTACAGCTAACATCGTATTTAAGGGTAAAATTCTCAAAGCTTTCTAGTGTAAGCTTAAGAGCAAGGCAAGGATGTCCTCCCTCACCACTCTTTTTTAACATCATACTGGAAGTCCTAGCTAATGTTGTAAGACAAGAAAAGGAAAAAACAGGTATACAGACTGGGAAGGAAAAAATACAACTGTTTTTGTTCTCAGATGAAATGATCACCTATGTAGAAAATCCAAAAGAAACTACTAGAAATAAGTGATAGGAGCAAGGTTGCAAGATACAAGGTTAATATTACAAAAATCAATTACTTTCCTATATACCAGCAATGAACAAGTGTTATTTGAAATTAAGGCACACCCCGAAAAGAAATATTTAGTTATGAATTTAACAAGATGTATAACTTACACATAACTTATAACATATAGAAGATTTATGCATGGAAAACTACAAAATTCTGTTGAAAGAGACAAAGGAAGAACTAAATTTATGGAAAGATGTTCCATGTTCATGAATAAGAAGACGCAATATTGTCCAGATGCCATTTCTTCCCAACTTGATCTACAGATTCAATTCAATTCCTATCAAAATCTCAGCAAGGTATTTTATGGCTATTGACAAATTGATTCTAAAGTTCATAGAGAGAGACAACAGACCTAGAATAGCTAACTCACAGTTGAAGGAGAAGAACAAAGTTGAAGAACTGACATAACTACAAGATTTATTATGAATAAATATCAATTCATGTACTTATTATTTATCTATAGCAATTGAGATACTGGGGTGCTGGTGAGAGAAGAGGCAAACAGACCAATGGACAGAGAACACAGCAAACAGCTCAGAAATAAGTGGAAATAGAGCTAATTGATCTTTGACAAAGGAGAAAAGCCAATACACTGGAGCAAAGATAAGTCTTTTAGACAAACTGTGGTGGAACAACTGGACATTCACACACAATATAGAAAAACACAAAGAATCTAAACACACACCTTATACCCTACACAACAATTAACTCAAAATATATCAAAGACCAAAATACAAAACCGTAACATTCCTGAAAGATAACAGGAGAGAAACTCTATATAAGCCTGGGTACAGCAATGACTTTTTAATGCAACCCCAAAGGCACAACACATGAAATAAATAACTGATATGCTTTACTTCATTAAAAGGAAAATTTTCTGTTCTGTGAAAGACAATGTCAAGAGAATGAGAAGACAAACCAGGGACTGGGAGAAAATATCTGCAAAAGATATAACTGATAATGGACTACTATGCAAAGTACATAACAGAACTCTTAAAACTCAACTTAAAAAACATGAAAAACCCAATTAACAAATAGGCAAAAGACCTGAATGGACACCTCACCAAAGAAGATATCCAGATGGCAAGCATACCAGAAGATGTTCAACATCACGTCATTAGAAAACTGCATTTTTTTTTAGGGATTTTATTTATTTATTTGTCAGGGGGAGAAAGAGCACAAGCAGGGGGAGTGGCAGCAGAGGGAGAAGCAGACTTCCTGCTGAGCAAGAGCCCCATGTGGGACTTGATCCGAGTACCCTGGGATCAGGACCTGAACTGAAGGCAGATGCTTAACCGACTGAACCACCCAGGCGTCCCTAGAAAATTACATATTAAAATAGTGAGAGGGCGCCTGGGTGGCTCAGTTGGTTAAGCGACTGCCTTCGGCTCAGTTCATGGTCCCGGAGTCCTGGGATCGAGTCCCACATCGGGCTCCCGGCTCAGCGGGGAGCCTGCTTCTCCCTCTGACCCTCTCCCCTCTCATGCTGTTTCTCTCTCTCTCTCTCAAATAATAAATAAAATCTTTAAAAAAAAAAATAAAAAAATAAAATAGTGAGATACAACTACACATCTACTACAATGTAAAATTCCAAAACACTGACAATGCCAAATGCTGGCAAGGACAAAGAGCAGAAGGAAATCTCATTCATTGCTAATGGGAATGCAAAGTGATACAGTCACTTTGGAAGACAGTTTGGCAGTTTCTTCCAAAACTAAACATACTTTTTAACCGTAAGATCCAGAAATTGTGCTCCTTGGTATTTATGCAAATGAGCTGAAAACTTATGTCCATACAAAAACCTACAAAGAGATGTTACAGCAGCTTCATTTATAATAGCTAATCTTTGAAAGCAACCAAGATGCCCTTCAGTAAGTGAATAGATACATTAACTGTGGGGCATCCAAACAATGGAATATTATTCAGCACTTAAAAAAAAAAGAGCTACCAAGCCATAAAAAGACAGGGAGGAATATTAAATTCATGTCACTAACTAAAGGAAGCTAATCTGAAAAATCTACATACTGTATAATTTCAACTGTATGACATTTTGGAAAAGGAAAAACTATGGAGACAGTAAAAATTGGGAGACAGTGGTTGCTAGGGGTTAATGGGAAGAGAGGACTGAATAAGTGGGGCAAAGAGGATTTCCAGGGCAGTGAAACTACTCTGTATGATATTCTAATGGTGGATACATGTCATTTTTCAAAACCTAAAAAATGTGCAACACCAAGAGTGAACCCTAATATATACTATGGACTTTGGGTGATAATGATGTGCCAATGTAGGTTCATCAATTGTGACAAATGTAACCCTATGGTTTGGAATGTCATTAGTAGATCTATGGGAGCCAAAGATAATAGAAACTCTCTGTACTTTCACTTCAATTTTTCTGTAAATGTTTAACTGTGCTAAAAACTGAAGGTTATTATTAAACAAAAAGTAAAAAAATAAGCTTCCCAGGCAGCTTTCCTAAGCAGAGTTTTGTTGGGGCCCAGTCTAGCATGGGTGAGGCTTTAATTAGATTGGCCTATACATATTACAAGGCATGAATATTAAAAAAAAAAAACAACCCAACAACACTTATATAAAAAAAAAGCCCAACAACACTTATATAACCTTTAAAAAAAAAGATTTTATTTATTTGAGAGAGAGAGAGACAGAGAAAGAGAGAGAAAGAGAGAGCATGAGCGGGGGGCGGGGAGGAGTAGAGTGAGAGGGAGAAGCCGACTGCCCACTGAGCAGGGAGCCCAACGCAGGGCTCGATCCCAGGACCCTGGGATTATGACCTGAGCCAAAGGCAGATGCTTAACTGACTGACCCATCCGCACACTCCTTATATAACCTTTTTATGGAAGAGAAAAACTAAGGTTTTATCCTTAGCTGAAAGATAAGGATCCACTTGCTTTGATGTCTATTTAGTGAGGTAAAACAAAGATAGACAGAACTTATCATTTGGCCTATGTTTCCAAAAGTTTAAGGGGAAAAAAAAGGCAGATCTTATTTTCCTATTGCTCAATGTGAAGTATTCAGCCTCTTGGCAGGATAGTTTTATATTATTAAGCTTAATTCTCAACTTGAATTCTTCCCCTAGTTGTATGACTTTGGAAAAGATACTTACCTTCCTTTTCTCATTCACAAAACAACTTATACAAATGGTCCCTGATCATGTATAGTCTCTTAATTGGTTGTACAACAGTCTTTCCAACACAACCACAGATGGGCTGACACTGAAATACCCTTTTAAAGAGCACCTTGATCCAACCTTCATTTGAAAGATGAAGAAAAAAACAGAATGTAATTTCATTGCCTGACCAATTTAGAATTTGCAATGATTTCAAAAATAAACTTACTATGTCTTCTGTACTCAAAATTTAAATATGTGTCACAATTCAAGAATTCCACATTTAGAATGCAACTGTATATAACACAGACCTATTATAAATAATAGCAAGTTTTTCATCTGTCTTTTTCTAATTATTACTCATGCATATCTGTTATGAATACTGTATCAAATTGCACCTCTTTTATAGAGTGTCTTTTTATCTATTTTAGATAATACTGCTCATTCACATATATTAGAATAATTTGAAGAGGCTTAGCTATGAATACCCACATCACAACGGAATCTATGGTAAGTATATTTTAATGGTCAATTACTTTGCCATTCTTCAGCAGAACAAAGGTGTCCACATGATAATGTCCAGTTACTTTTTTTTAACTGGAAAAGATGACTACAAAGGAAAAAGAGACAGTATACTAAGCATGTCCACAGACTGTCTCAAAGCCCTTTCCAAATGTATGTATGGATAAACGAAACAAAGGAAGAATGTCTGTTGTTTTTTTTTTTTTGAGGCTCCACATAAAAATCACCAAAGGAGATAAATACCCAGAATCTGTAATAGCCAGCGAGCATATATGAAGAAGAGACATTACAAAAAGAACAATGAGGATGGGGCGCCTGGGTGGCTCAGTCGTTAAGCGTCTGCCTTCGGCTCAGGTCATGATCCCAGGGTCCTGGGATCGAGTCCCCACATCGGGCTCCCAGCTCGGCAGGAAGCCTGCTTCTCCCTCTCCCACTCCCCCTGCTTGTGTTCCTGCTCTCGCTCTCTCTCTGTCAAATAAATAAATAAAATCTTTAAAAAAAAAAAAAGAACAATGAGGAAAACCTAGCAGCACTGGTATTTTATAGTCTACAGCTTGGATGAAGAGGAGGAAGTCACACTTACGGCGGCAGGTAGTATTCACCAGCATGGTGTTAAGAGAAACAATGATGTATTAGATGGTAGAATCTCCAGAGCTTTGAATAATGAACAAGTGTACTAAGTGTACCAAGATGAACTTCAACAGAGATTAAAATATATGTGTGCATGTGTGTGTGTCTGTGTGTTATTATTCTAGATATGGAAAAGGCACAGTTGTTAGTTAACTGGAATCAAAAGAACAGCGAGGTGTAGGTGGTAAAAAAAAAAAAACTGATGTGATCTTCAGCTATGCCAATAAAGGACAGCTTCGATGACAAGAGGGGTCATAGTCCCTAATTGTCAGCCTACCCTAACAGTACTTAGTTTTCTGAGTTCAGTCTCAGACTGGCAGTCAGACAAGGTGATCTTTGAGGTCCCTTCTGACTCAGAGGTTCTATTAACTCTAAACCTATAAAGGTAAAGCCAAAATAATAGATCTATTTTAATTACTACATTGAAAGCTGGCAATTTAGCAACAGATGAAAAGAATTTATGACTATATTATGCCTCTTTAAAAATGCAGCTTAAGACTTCCATTTGGTCATGATGCTTAGCTGTTTAATATTTGACTAGAAGAACACACTGGCTTCTCTAGTTTCCCTTGCTCCCCAGAATGTTCTAGTATTAATGCTCCTTTTGTTCAGAGAAATCAGGTTTTCTTATCACATTGCTAGTGTTGTTACAAAGTTATTTTTAACATATATTTCAAATAAACTATGAAGGAACCAAATTTCTTGTGTCCTTTGGGTTTAGGGTTGAGATGCCAACTTCCCATGACTTTCTCTTCACAGGATACAGCCCTGCCTTCCCTTGCCAAAGTCAGGCCTATTTCCCACAAAGGTAGGAAAAAGTAGGTTACTGATAGGATCCTTTTACAAAGGGTAAAATGTGAATGTTTTCTTTAGGGACTAAAATGGAAACAGAACTCACGGGAGTAAAAAGAGACACCGTAGGTTTGGGTGAGTTCTTGGTGGGTCTCTGTAATGCTACCTGCATGACTCAGTTTCTCCTCAATTTCTTTCTGTGGCAGGCTAGCTGTACACATTGTCATTGGTTGGTTTGGGCAAGATTTTATGAGATGTGATGAACATATGAAATATCAGGAGTTCACTAGGAACTGTTATGCCCTGCTGCATTTTTGATGGCTCCTTAAAATCAGAGGCCACTCCCACAGTAGCACATTTAGACAGGAAAGACTACAATTATCTGGCTTCACCACTCCATTGCAGATCTGCTAGTACATTACAGTTTATAAGCCCTAATAGACAGTCATCACCTTTGGCAATGCCTCTACTTGAGAAGAGCCACAACCTGGATTTATTACAAGAGAGTTGTCAATGGAGACTAATAGGCTTTGTTTTCTCGCTTTTTTTTTTTTTTCCATTTTGTTTTTGTTTCCATCCTACAAACCAGATACCAAAGATTTCAGAGCAGAAATTAAGTGTAGTATGAGGTAGGTCCCTTTAAACATGACTGTTAGTGAAGCTAATTAACTACAGGAAAATTGGAGATCATTCATTAGCCTAGTAAGCAAATTAAGGTTTGTTAACAGTGATTTATAATGCCAAGCCTTGGGTAACTGTGCTGGTCTTTTCACGTATATGTGTATAGGACCTGACAGTTTATTAACTGTGCAATATCTAAACAGCTTGTCACCGGGGTGCTTTTGTTAAAACGACATTGTATTTTAAATGGATAAACACTTTTATGCGAGCAAAATGCATTTTAAATGTTTGGCTTCTGAAGTCAAGTATCGGGAGATAAGTGAAGTGTCTCAAACTATCTCAGCTTCCAATAACTCTTGTTTACTGCTGGAGCTGACTATAGGAAAATGTGACACTTGGAGTTAAAACAGCACTTTTCCTCTTTAACAAGCCCCAGTTGTCTTTTTTAACCTCTTTTCAAATGATACTCTTGGTGTTTCACAAAGCTGTAAGTTTCTTATGCAATGGATTGGGAGGCATCTAATTTACAATTTCAGGAAAAATATTTTTTTTTTAAAGCAGTTAAGCAAAGGAATGAGTCCTTTGATCTGAGCTTCTGATGGATAGTCCATGAAACTCCAGGGCAGTTAAATCTATCAAATATGAAGGTTGTGTGGGTAGTCAAAGTAAATCCTGGTATTTCACACTGCCCACAGCTCATTTTATATAATATAGCTCATACCCACTATTTCAACATTTCTATAACCTGGAAATCTCCAGTAAGAATAGGATGACTTCTTTGAAGCCAGTGTCAGAAAAAGAAAAGGAAGGAAGGGAGGGAGGGAGAGGAGGGAGAAAGAGAGAGGAAGAGGAGACGCTTTCTGAATTCCATGACAGTGGCCTGTCCATTCCCTCTGGGATTTTCGATGCACACCGCTAAAAAGTCTTTCCTGAATCATCTCTGTGACCAATAGGTACACTAGCTATGGAAGAGAATGAGGTTACAGCCTCAATATTTCTATATGCTAAACCCTAACCGAAGAACAGAAATATTACTCATTACTATTAATTTCAAAGAAAGGCAGACTTGGTCAGTCAAAATTTGGATCTCTTTCATTGCTGACACTGAAGAGCAGTGTTCATTAAACACTAAGGGGACCATGGCCTTGCATTCCTATGGTTCAAAGGAGAGCTAAGAGAGGCAGCAAAACCGATTGAAAGCACTGGTCCCCCATGGCAAACATTTAGGTGTAAAGGACTTAGAATCACGGATCTTGGAATATTAGAACCAAAGGCCCTTTAAGCAATTATCTAGTCCAGTGGCTTGTAAAATCTTTTTTTTCCCCCAAAATTACTTATTTTCTCCAAATCTGAGGGGCCAAGGAAGGGGATTGAGGGGACAGGGAGACCAGGCCAAGGGCTATTTCCCTACACCCATCAGGAGCACCTGGATTTTCATCTTATCTCCTCAATTAGAAGTTGCAACAGCCAACAACAAAGATTTCCGTAGACAGATGTTTAAAAATACCTAGCCTATCTCTTCACAGAAATGTTGAGAAGATGAGAGTGTTGAGGGGTTGGTGGCAACTGGAGACACCACCGGATCCTTTCTCATCTGATTATCCCGTTCACCAAATTTCTCAATTCCTTTGCCCTGCATGAAAAAGCTGAAACTAAAAATGGGGACACATGAGACTCCGGGGTGGCTCAGTTAAGCGTCTGCCCTTGGCTCAGGTCGTATCTCAGGGTCCTGGGATAGAGCCCGCATCGGGCTCCTTGCTCAGTGAGGAGCCTGCCTCTCCCTCTGCTTGTGCTCTTTGTCTTTCTCTGACAAATAAATAAAATCTTTATAAAAATATATAAAAATAATAAATAAATAAAAATGTGGACACAGAAGACAATTTCCTCAGGGTGACCTGGAAAAGTCATCTCACTGTGGAGATCCTACACATGATTAAATGTCTGCTCACCAGAATTTAAATTGTACGGGTATGTTGTTCATGGCTCACTGATCCTGTTCCCAAAGTTAAGAGTATTCACACCGAATCAAAAACAGAAAAAAAGAATTGGAAAGTACAATTATTTTTTTAGTCTAAGGCCCCTGAAATTAGAGTTTATTGGTGACTATGCAGAGGAGTCAGTCAGAATATAGATACTTAGTCCAGGTATAAACCAACCCTCCAGGGTAACTAAGATTAATTCTGTGGTTCCTAACCTTAAACAAAACACCTACTTAAGTGAAGATTCAGATTTTGTTACTTTATAAGAGACAATTATAATTCAGGGTAGTATTTAAAGGTTATAATTCAAAAACATGGTAACTTTTTATCATTAGGGAGAGAAATTGATTTCATTTACCCTAATGTTTCTGCACAGTAAATAGGTAGCTTCCAAATCATTATTTATGTCCCAGCTTTTGAGTGATGGGTTACAATATTTTATTCCATTATTATAATCAAAAAATTCATAAAAATATTTTTGTATATTAAATATTACATAAATATTTTAGTGGTGTGCTCACTTGGGAGATGGGGTACCTCTGAGGCCAATGTTTCAAGTCTACTTTGGTGACTCACTGGGTAATTCTTAGGCGTCACCCAAAATTATACATACAACCACACCTCAAAGATATCTTTTGACAAGCATAAGGCTGAGTTTTAAGGACATACTGAAATTCTCACAAGGTACTACTTTTTTTTTTTTTATAAGTTTTAACATAAATTTCAATTTGCATGGCAATGTTTTGTTTTTCCCATTACTCTGGACAGCTCTTTGAACTACCATTGCAGATATATACAATTTAAACTTCTAACTACCTCCTCTAACTTCCAAACTCATTAGCTTCCTAAAATCAAATCTCTCCTTCCTGGGACTCCTATTCCGAGTAAAAGAAGCATCACAGTCATTGATCCTGGGATTCACATCTTTCTCATTTTTAAAAGATCACAAATGTCAAGTCTGGATCTACCTATAAATCATCTCCTCCCCACTCACCCAACTCCTTCCCTGGCTTTGTTCACACTCCCTGTAATTAACCTACCCAAGTCCAACCTTTCTCCAGAAACTTGATATATACAGTCAAAGCAATCCCACACGATGATGCCATTTCTCTGTGCTCTTACCTTTGCTGCCTCAAACTTTGTCCCACCTTTTCCTTATCTGTTCAAAATCTAAATAAACATCCATCAAGTTCTGCACAATTTAAACCTCCTACAATTAACTGACCCTTATACATACTCCCAAGTGCTCTACTCGCTCTTCTCATAGAACTGTTCAGTTTGTATGACTTGAGGGCCAAGCTTACATCTTATTTACCTTAAGAATGAAGAACAGATGTTTAATATATATTTGACAATTAAAATGCACTGAACTCTCCATCTGGTGAGTTGTTTTCTAACTCAGTCTTTACCAGTGAGTTCAAATGCCCCCATAACAACTGGAGATCTCTGATGGAATTCAGATTTTTAAGAGATTTCCATTATAATGGGAACTTGTCAGCAAATAAGTATTGGCCAATAATTCACTTACCCAGAGTTAATTATTAATAAATACAAATATTAGAGTCTTATTTGAGAGACGTGTTAAAATACTCAGCATCATTTATCTTTAAACATTTGACAGGTTTTGATTAAATACTTGAATTACAAAATTCTCTCCCAGCATCACCAGCAAGTACTGGCAGGTGGGGAGGAAGATGACTTCGAATGGCGCTGCTGTCAAGGCCAGACTGAAGTAGCTGCATTTCTGAAGTTAAAACCCAGAGAAACATTATAAAGTTAAAGAATGTTAGGTTCTCTGTAGAGCTGAAATCCTCTCATTTAAATGCAATGTGTCAAAAATATTTAAAAGCATCACAGAGGAAAGAAAGGACCTGGGTTAAAAGAAGCCTAAATCGGGGCGCCTGGGTGGCTCAGTTGGTTAAGCGACTGCCTTGGGCTCAGGTCATGATCCTGGAGTCCCGGGATCGAGTCCCGCATCGGGCTCCCTGCTCGGCAGCGAGTCTGCTTCTCCCTCTGACCCTCCTCCCTCTCATGCTCTCTGTCTCTCATTCTCTCAAATAAATTAAAAAAAAAAAAAAATCTTTAAAAAAATAAATAAATAAATAAATAAATAAAAGAAGCCTAAATTTCTTGAGAGGGGCATGGTTTTTCACATCTGTAACCCATCACCTAGAACAATATCTGATGGAGAAGGTACTCAGTACTTAGTGAAAGACAAAAAGTCAGAAGTGTCTGCTCAAAGGAAAGCCCAGTCTTTAAAAAACCCATGTTATTCAAAGAAAAACAGGAGATATTTCAAGGGTCTATAGTCAAAAACAGAACAGGGCAAAGAATTTAATCCCTTTATGATTTTTTTTTTTTATTTGAGAAAGAGAGAGGGAGAGTGAGAGAGAGAGAGTTCATGAGCAGGGAGGAAGGGTAGAGGGAGAAGCAGACTCCCCGCTGAGCAGGGAGCCTGATGCGGGGCTTGATCCCAAGACGCTGAGATCATGACCTGAGCTGAAGGCAGACGCTCAACGACTGAGCCACCCAGGCGCCCTAATCCCTTTATGATCTTATAGCTCTGATGGAAAGTCACAGGTCAATATTTTGCACCCCACGGCCTGTTACCAACACTATCAACACAACTTCTTTTTTTTTTTTGAAGTATCCCACATTGGGCAAAAGTGGTCAGGCACTAGCAGCTGGAGGCTGCCCAAGAAGAGCATGACCTTGGCTTGAATCTGTTTTTCATCCCCACTAGAGGATCCTAAATTTTTTTTTTTTTTTAAGATTTTTTATTTATTTGCGAGAGAGAGAATGAGAGACAGAGAGCATGAGAGGGAGGAGGGTCAGAGGGAGAAGCAGACTCCCTGCCGAGCAGGGAGCCCGATGTGGGACTCGATCCCGGGACTCCAGGATCATGACCTGAGCCGAAGGCAGTCGCTCAACCAACTGAGCCACCCAGGTGCCCTATCAACACAACTTCTTAAGTAATTTGAGTGCACAGGAAAGCAGTAATCATGCACATCCCATTTTAAGAAGTGTACCACTCCACAATTCCCCTCTATTACGTAATGTGGTAGTTTTAATCATTAGGTTTAAGTGGACTGGTTTCCCTGATAATCTTAAAGTATGTATATTTACATTTACATTTAGCTAGATGTGATGCAAGTGAGGAAAATTAAAGTTATTAGTTGGGAACCATTATGGAAAATCTCTGGATCACTGGAGTTTACAAAAGCAGGATCCAAGCTGTTTGAGACTATGGGCCTACGACACTTAGATTCAAACCTGGAAGAAGGCTGAAAATTATCCAGAAAAGTAGGCAGGACATGTCACCAGAATGAAGGAAAGCTTCCTTTACACACCAGGGATCAAGTTCAGCCAGACAAGTCAGTCACCCTTATGCCAACAGTGGCTCCCAACTGCTGGCATATGGGCTCAAGTGCTAGCACTGGCAACCAGGAGAGGTCTTCTCTGGTCTTGTCACTCTCCTGACTTCGGTTACTTCATTCAGGTATGCTAGGGCAACCACTTTTCTTTTGGGGGTCAGGGAGCAGCAAATAAGGGACACAACCTTTTAACACCTGAAGGTGTTAAACCGATCTTTCTTACTTTTCCAGCCCAACCTCAAGAGCTATTAGCAGTCTTTAAATGCCTCAAGTCTGAGAGAAAAAATAAGCAAATGACTTTAATGGACAAATTAAACAACTGTAATACATGGACAGCCTGGAATAGTTCATTCTAACATCATGGTGAATTTCTATGTTTATTTGTTCACATATGGAGTAAAGTGGTATACGGCTGACCGAACACACATAGGCTCCTCAGAAAGCTGTAAGAATGTTCCTGACCTACAGCTACAAATTCCAAAATTTATTTCTTACATCACTGATTTCTGGTGGTGATCCTCTACCTACCACAACATTACAAAGCCACTTAATGAGACCAAGTTTTGTCCATCACACACTATAATGGGAATTATTTGCTATTAATGAGAGCTGTTCTGCATGCATTAAACACCTTGTCTCATTTAGAATTCACAACTCTAGTAGGTGGGTGCAGATTTACAGATATTAAATAACCTGCCCAAGGTCACACAACCAGGCTTCAGATCAGCCTGTCTCTAAGTTCTTAATTATCCACTATGCACAGTAATACTTCAAATACATGTATAAGAAGAGAATATAGCCCAAAACATTTAAATTAAAATGAAAACATGTTCACTGCATTAACGTTTAAAAAAAAAAAAAAAGAAAGAAAAACCCTACACACTCCAACAAGTTTTGGTACTCTTGCCAAAATAAAAAAAAGCAAATAGATTCCAACTAGTCTATACTTCCATTTATATTTAGAATATGAGCTGGGCATGAGTAAGTAATGAATATATATGTGTGTCTCTCTGTGTGTATAACACCCACATTATTCAAAAGCTCCCAAAAATGTGAAAAGTTTGTTCCAATCCTTCTTTATTTTGTCTACTTTAAGAATCCTTTGCAATATGCTTATGTAAATACTGATTTTAGCTGCTGTTCTCATTTCTTAAATCTTCAGCTTATAAATGAATTGGAAAAGTAACAGACCTAAGCAGACATCTTTGGAACACAAAACCAAAGAGATATAAACAAATACAACTAAATCAAAAACAAAGGATTCTTCTTTAAATTCTCTAACATCACGACTGATAAATGGGAGACCAAAAGAAAGAAGAATATACTGGCTGTGGATGGGGTTGTACACGCACACGTGAGCTTGTGTGTGTGTGTGTGTGTGTACGTACCTGGGTGGGTGTCTATTTTATTAGCACACACAATGATCAGCATTTTACCCTAGTTCACTAAAAGGTCTTTAAGAGCATAAACTCTAAACGAAAGGAAATTGTGAAGTTAGAGTAACATTGGGGCAAGGGAGAGTATGTAAGAAAACAGTTCCAGGTCGTTAAACCCAACAGGTGAGTGCCTTCAGTTTTCTGACACCAGACTTCCCACTATGGTTCAACTGCATTAGTAACGCGGAGACTCTGAAGGTGAAGTGTCTCCGTCCACACTTCGGAGAGATGCTGAAAAGAAGTAAGGATAGAGCCCACGTATCACCATTCCACTTACCTGATGCTAAGCCTTCATTACAAGCGTAAGTAAAGGCTAATATTGACATCCCAGATCATAAAGCACAACAAAGAATATGTTGACACAAAACTCTTGTAAGTTGTGAGTATACTATTTCCACTTAGAAGAGCATGAAACTCCCCAATAGTACCTGAAATCAAGTGTTACATGTGATACTGCTGGCATGAAAATTGAAACAGAAGACACTTTTTGATGAGAACTTGGCAATAATATCAATGGATTTTGCACTTCGATAACAGAATAAACCCATTATTGGGAACATATTCTAAGTAGAGCATTTTGGTCACAGTTTCAGAGCTGACCATGCATCTGGTACGTATGTTTTCTGTGTAAGCTAATAATACCACAGATTTTTTTTTTTATGTAAGCCAATTAATAC
This sequence comes from Leptonychotes weddellii, assembly GCF_054177405.1. Classification (NCBI taxonomy): domain Eukaryota; kingdom Metazoa; phylum Chordata; class Mammalia; order Carnivora; family Phocidae; genus Leptonychotes; species Leptonychotes weddellii. The sequence continues at coordinate 11,682,851 of NC_138373.1, read as the reverse complement.
TAAGAGCAATTTTACCAAAGGACAAACTTTTATACTCCTCCAACACTGTGTGAATATAAAAATCATTTTAGATTTGTAACTGCAGACTTTCCTCAAAGAATGTATTATTAAAGAATAAAAAAGAAACACTCCTGGAATTAGAAAAAAACTGACAAACAGCATAATAAAATTTTTGAGGTTTCTACCACTGACTTTCTTCTTTCAGGGTTATCATATTGACAATAAAAAAAAAAAATACTAGAATGTTCAGTCTCAAAGTGATCAAGGGCTAAGTTAGTGGTTTTGGCCTTGTTCTACTGAAGAAAGCCAAGAGGGACAATTTAGCTTTTGGACAGAGAACAGACACTGGCAGTCTCCAGATTTTACTTCCAGCATCTCAACCCACATCCAGCCTGGTGTGAAGACATGGCAGATGGACCACTTCTGTTATTTCGACTGCTTCAGCATCCTGCATGTTTCTGTAAGCATGAATATTCAGCCACAATAAGGAGCAAGGATAAGTGTGCTGACTGTATTAAGCAGGTACAAAAAAATCTTTATCCTTACCCTTTTTCTCCTCATTATCATAGATTAAGATAAAAAAAAAAAATCAACATTTAGAATACGCTACTTCTGCCAAGCTTGGAAAAGACTTATCATTCAACGGAATGATGCTGGTTTTCATATATTTAATGTAAATGTATGAAGAGAAACGTGTGGGCAGAAGAAAACCAGCGTAATTAGCATTTTAGAGGAAAGAAATTTAAAGGCCACTAAACTGAATCAGTCAGTAATTATTTTCCACTTTGTTTTATTTTCATGATTTCATTATTTTCTCAGAAAAAGCTGAGCAGGCATTGAGTATCAGTGTTCATCATTCAGAACACAAATCAGATTCCTTTAAATACCACAAAAAACCTCCACATTGGTAGGTTTTCCTGTTGTGTAAGTAATGCCTATTTGTAAAACTCTTCTTTATTTAGACCTTGAAAAAAGATTATTGAATCCAGAAAGGGTAATTTTGCTATCAATAAAAGAAATAAAGTGACAATTTCTCTATGAGAAAAATATCTATGAGATAATCCCTGAGGAAGGACACCATCCCTACCCCTCTTGAAGGGCAGAGAAATGTCCAAAAATAAAATAACACACTTGTATTTGCTAAAATGAGAAGTTCGTGATTGCTCAAAGGAAATCTAAAGGCTGTGAACTCACACTGTAAGGGAAAACATCCATTAAAACACCACCTCTCATCAAAAAAATTATTTTAAAAAAGGCAATTCACTGTATTATGCAGGGAAGTTCTTTAAAGTGAATAAAAACCTCAATGCATAATCTGAATTCCATCCTCCACATGACACTTGTCACTAAAAAAAAAAAAAAACAATTATGTAGGCAAGGTGGCGTAAACCAATCAGGTCTCCTTTACACTGCTGGGGAAGGAGGAAGTGCCCTGCGAAACACATCTCACACTGAATTAGGATCCCTAGGGCCCCACAGCTTATGTCTTTTAAAAATAAAATAATCCCAATGAAAAGATGCCTATCAGTCTGCTCTTTAGGACTGAGAGGGGATTTCTTGGATTTTTTTTCACATCCTAATGAGTGAACATTATAGAGGTAAATCAAGGCCAACGCAAGGCACACATGTGGAAGTTGAGATAAACTTACGAAGTAGCCTGTTCCCAAGCTGGAAGGAGCTGAACTCTGCAATAAAGCATAAAGACAAAGTGGAAAATCAGCAATGGTTTTTAACACGTTCCAATCCACACAGCTCATTACCAGCCCTTTGCGGGTTTTTCATCGCTACATCACATCACTAGTGTATGCTGCCCCTTGTCATCTGCTACTGAAACAAACACCGTGTTGGCTTAATTTTCCCCTTTACATCTCTCAACAACTCAGAGATGCTAACGTGCTATTTACTGAATTCCAAGCTTCTGCGGTGGACGTAATTGCCAATTTATTTGACAGGCAGCTGGGTAATGAATTAATGATGGCATTTCGCCCTGCACTGAGACTAAACAGACACGCATCAGCCTGCCTCCCTGACTTGCTGACATTCAAGGCCCTGGTCTCAAGCTACTCAGTTTTGTGGCCGCAAAGGGGCAGGCAAGAGGAAAAAGCCCAGACTGACTTGAAAATAAAAGCCCAGTGGGTTTGGATGACTTTTCCAGTGTATGACCTACTTGCCAGTTTATTCCCTAAAGGCACCAGTTAGTACACACAGAGCGCTTTTCAAAAATGAGACATTTTGTAAACATAATTAGTAGAATGAAATGCAAAGAATGTGCGGGTAAAGGGAAGCAGTGAAAAGCACCATTTTTCCGAAGGTTTTAGTCATAATAATTATCAATTTAGGCTTCCATAGTTCTGACACTCAGAAAACTAAAAAAATAATAATTCTGAAAGGCTTGCAGGGCATCACTTCTTTAGGCAAAGAGGCCAAAAAGAGAACTTGGTTTTGTTTTAAACTTGTCTGTGATCCATGCGTGTTTGTACTTCTGTCTCTTTTTTCTCAAAACCTCTCATTACAAATGTTTTAATTTTTAGTCTCCTTTTCGTGAATGAAAAAGACCCCAAATAAGCTTGAAACAAAAACAATGCTAGTGCAGGGGCGGTCTTCTGGTCTCAGCTTGGTGCCTGTGCACCAGCAAGGCCTCTTCCCTGACTAGCATGGATCAGGTGCTACACCTTCTCTGGGGTGTGCTGACTTCCACCCCCAAGCAGTGTTTACTCAGTTCACCTCCAGCTCTTCCACCCACATATCCTGTCCCTGCTTTGCAACTACAGGTAGCAGGGACCACCCGGTTAAGTCATCACCACTTCCCCAGTGCTCAGCACAATGCTTTGCACACAGGATGCCCGTAACAAGTTTTTGTTGAATTAATGTATAAATACATGAGAGTTCAGATTGCATAGGGTAAAAAAAAAGATCAGGTGAATTTAGCATCTCTAAAAATACAGCAGATGTGAATCTTCTTGATTTTAAACTGTTTTCTGAGAAGGAAATACAGTGCTCTAAGTATGAACAGCATCTACATCAAACAAGAATTGTATGCTCCAGGGCATTCCTAAATGCACTTCCCAAAGCAAAACTTTCTTCACCTAGGTTTTTCAGACAGGCTCAGGAGAATAAAGGACAATCGATGTGTGATCTTGCACACTGGACTTAGTTTAAAAAAATCTTGCTGCATTCTTGATCCCATAAATGGTATGTAGGGAGATCCACAGTAGCCATGGAGACAGTTTCTCATCGCAGTGATTAGCCATGTGACAGCATCACCTGTTTTCGGTACCATAGCCCTCCTTGGAACAGAGGAAGGCAAAAGCCAACTTAGGTCTCCACCACCCTGGAGTCATGCCCCGGGGAGGTAAACTCATTTTAGGATGAACTACTTAGAAAGAACATGGGACTTGTTTATTTCAGGTTTTTTTTCCCCTCCTTCCTGCAAATGGATTTTATCCAAAAGCAGAAGTACCCCTCCAAACCCACCTCCCCACCCCCAATACATATCATCTTACTGTATACCAAAAGAAATTACATCCTTCAGGTCTCGGAAGGCTCTGTTACACTCATTTTGCATATATATTGTACATTACTCAGGGAGCTGGGTGGAGAAGAGGACTTTGTTGTGCATATTTGTTCTGGCTATTGTTTATGCAGGTCTGACTGAATGAGGGAACAGTGGGTATCATTTCAATTTCTGATGTCAACATCAAATTACTTATTTAATTTCATGCCTGGCGAAGCATTGTATAGCTACACGCAGAATCATTTCACTTCATTTGTTATGCTGTGTTTTCGTGGCGATTGGCTTGCCTTCCAACTGACAGCTTTAATTACGACATGAATTTGATTGCACTGCCAAGGAATTAACATAATGCAACAAAGCATTTAAGCATCCTGCCTTATAACACCCCCCCCACATGCGCACACACAAACACAGACACATGAAAGAACACAGACACTACATCCTCACGTACATTAGACGTCCATTAGAGTTTTCAGAATTTGCTAGAAAGCAGAGAACCCTATGGTCAGAGGCTACCCACATTTGTCAACCCACTGTACTCACTTCTTTTTCTAAAGAAGAAAAAGTTGGGGGCATTAACCTGTGATATCTGGACCTGGCAAAAAACTCTGTTAAAATTCCTCCTAATCGACTCTGCCAAACATCCCTTCTTACTCCTTCTCCACCATGTTTTTCTTGGCTAATTGCCAGCTCCCTTCAATCATCACTGGAAAATTTGAACAGAAATAACATCTCTAAAAGAGTACCTCCTTGTCCATTTCTTCAACCCCAAGAATGTGGCTCTGGCCTTGTATTCACTGGGACACTATCCCTGATCACCAACAAGACCTCCACCATCAGATACAGGTAACAGAAGTTCTGAGACTAGTCACAAGGCAGGAGTCAGGGTTTTACTGATAGCTCCTGACACACATCACATCCCTTAGGCCTTGCTAAGGAGTCTCGATCATGAATGCCTAATCTAAGTTTGTATCTAAATATAGATGCAAATATTTGATAGCATTAATCTTTCTTCCAAGTCAGAAATTCCACGAATACCATAGGCAAAAATAGATTATGCTATAAAATTGAATGTCTAGAAACAGCTTTTCTGTTGTTTGAAATGTGTTACATTAGCTATTAAGTTACAGACGTGCATTTAGGGATTGGCACTGATTTCTCAGATAGGAAAGAGACAGACACCAAGAGGTAAAAGGCCTAGGAAAGCAAAGAGGTGGTGATGCCCTGACCACTGAACCATTTGATAGAATCAAGTTCATTTCAACTTTCTGTGTTGCCCCTGGTCAACATCTAATGAGGAGGGGTCCTCCTGGTTTCTTTCTTTTTTTTCTTTTTTTTTGCTGTAGAAAGAAGGCAGATTCTGTCCAAACTATATGGCAGAAATTGCCACAGAATCTAGAAAAGATGAGGAGTTAAAATGAGGCTTGAAAAACTAGACATGTTTTAAAAAAGAATGCAACAAACAGAAGTGTCCTTGAACTCAAAAGCATTTGAAATAATACCATACACCCATGTTTAGGCAAATACTTCTGTTGAATAATGAAAAAGGCTTCATTCTTATTTTTTCAAATGGCAGAGATGCCAATTCATTCATATTTTCAATGCACAAGGTAGAAACGAGAGGTAGAAAGAGATTGAGAAAACAGAGCAAGAGAAAGTGTTTAGCAGTGAGAAGACAAGGATATGAGGAAAAGCCAGCCTGCTGGCTATCTGATACGCGATTTCGGGGCTCATTATAAGTCATCTCCTGTTTCACATGGTCTTTTCATTCTGCTGAGTCCTCTCTCTCTTTTTTTTTTTTTAGGTTTGACCACTGCTCCAACAATCTCTGCAAATTACCCACCTCGATCTCATTATGTTGCAAAGGAGAGCTTTCTTACAAACACACTCTGCCTCAATCGCCAAGCTACATGGGCTGCAGGAATAGTAATGGGATGCACAGTTGAAAGACATTTTCCAGGAGGTAGAACGTTGCTGCTGACATTCAAGTGTGCAAGTGGATATTCATTAAACCCTCATTCTACTGTTCCTCACTGCTCCCTACCTGACTTTCTTTCCATCGCTGTCACTAAGCTATCATTGAAGCTACTCATTAAACTCGTGAAGTTAACATTTCTGTTTTAACAGCTTACCTACAACAAGGGATTTCAAAATTGATTATTCATCTAAAATAGATGTGCTCCATTCATTAGACATCTACACAGAGAGGCCATGGCTATTATTACAGCTCTCTGAGCATGGGATGGATGTGTACTCCACCCCCAAGAGGAGGATATATGCTCTGACCCCAGGGCTAATTTAATAGAATATTAAAAAATTCTTCGACAACACCAATTGTGTTTGACATCCTTGCCTACCCACCTTCCTGTTAGGCTTTTCTCTCTTGGGAGTAAAAAGCAGAGGATCATGCCAAGAATCACATGGCCAAGTACATTTCTAGTAAAGGTCACAAAGCAAGCTCATTCATGGATTTTCTGTAGCATTTTAAAAAATAATGACAATTAAAAAAAATTGAAATCTTAATCATAGGAAATGTGCCTTGGAGATAGGATTACTAATAGTTAGTGAAGACACAAAATATATTTGAATGGGAATTACTACTAGGGGGATTCAAGTAAAAACAGGCCAACAATTAAAAACAGAAGTACCGCATGATCTATTCCACTACTGTATTTACCCAAAGAAAATGAAAACACTAATTTGAAAAGATACCTACACCGCTGTTTTTATTGCAGCATTATTTATAATAGCCAAGATATGGGAGCAACCCAAGTCCATCCACAAGATGAATGGATAAAGAAAATGTGGTGTATTTTCAATGGAGTATTATTCTGCCATAAAAAAGAATGAGATCTCGCCATTTGTGACAACATGGATAAGCCTAGAAGATATTATGCTAAATGAAGTAAGTCCGAGAAAGACAAATACCATATGATTTCAATTATGTGGAATCTAAAAAAAACAAAACAAAACAAATGAGCAAACAAACAAGAAAACAGACTCTTAAATACAGAGAAGAAACTGGTGGTTGTCAGAGGAAAGGCGGGTGGGGGCAGAACAGATAAAGGGGATGAAGAGGTACAAACTTCTAGTTATTAAATAAGTAAGTCATGGAGGTGAAAAGTACAGCATAGGGAATAGAGTCAGTAATACTGTAATAATGCTATATGGTGACAGATGGTGAGACTATTGTGGTGAGGACTGCATGATGTACAGAATCATCAAATCAATATGGGGCGCATCAGAAACCAATATAACACTGTACATTAATTATACTTCAAAAAATTCCACAGATAAGAAATAAACAAATATATAATAAAATTAGCTTTTCAACTGAGAATTTTTATAATTCCATACAAGAAAATAGTGGAAAATTTTACGGAACATGAAGGCTAGCGTAGGTGATATTTAGGGAAAGGATTTCCTTTTCTTTTTTGTTTGTCATCATTCTTGTTAGTGATTGTTTTTGGTGTTTAGTAAGTAGGAGATATGATTTAAAAAGGGGGGGCAACAGCATGACGAAAGCATCAGGTATGGAAATAGACCCTTCCTACTTCAATTTTCAACCCTCTGTTCCAACCCACTTCACGTGGTCACCGGTTCTCATCTATACTCAGTCCCTTCTGGCTTCTTTCCCTCACTGCATTCTTGGCCTTACCTTTATCTGTTGTTTCATATAAAGGGCAAATAAACATTTTAAAATAAAAATTATAACAACATTCTTTTTAACATCTTACAGTGGCTTTAAAAAGAACATATAGTGGGTTGAGTAGTGTAATAATGTCCCCCCCCCAAAATTCATATCCATGTGGAACCTCAGAATATGACTGTAAGAGTTAATTTTATATGCCAACTTGACTAGGCCCCTGGTTACCTAAATATTTGGTCAAACATTATTCTGGGCATTACTGTGAGGGTGTTTTTGTATGAGTTGAACGTTTAAATTGACACACCTAGTAAAGCATACTGGCCTCCCTAATGTAGGTGAGCTTCATCCAAACAGAACAAAAACAGGACAAAAGAATGAACATCCTCAGAGTGAGAGAGAATTCTTCTGTCTGACTGCACATGAGGTGGGAGGATGGTTTTTTTCCCTGCTTTCAGACTTCAACTGAAATGTGGATTCTTGGGGTCTCAAGCCATAGAGCCTATGGACTGGAATTATACCATCAGTTCTCTTGGTGATCAGGCCTTTGGACTCAGACTGGAACTAACCACTGGCTCTCCTGGGTTTCCAGCTTGCTAACTACAGATCTTGAGACTTATCAGCCTCCCTAATTATATACGATTATACACACTATTGGTTCTGTTTCTCTTCAGCACCCTGACTGATATGACAACCTTATTTGGGATACGTGCTGCAGAAGCCAGCACTACGATGACCTTCTTTGGAAAAAGGGTCTTTGCAGATGTGATTAAGTTGAGGTCATACTAGACTAAGGTGGTTCCTAAATCCAATGACTACTATACTTCAAGAAGAAGAGAGGACAACACAAAGCGACACATTGAGCAGAAGGCCAGGTGAAAACAGAGGCAGATATTGGAGTGATGTAATTATAAGCCAAGGAATGCCAGATGCCCCCAGAAGCTAGGTGAGAAATGGAAGGATCCTTCCTAGAGCTTTCAGAGGGTTCATGGCCCTGCTGACACCGTTAATGCTGGAATTTTAGCCTCAAAACCTAGGAGGTAATAAATTTCCATTATTTTAAGCTACCAGTTTGTAGCCCTCAATTACAGCAGCCCAGGAGACTAATGCCACGCCTCGCCTCCTTCCCATGCACTAGAAGGTATCATGTGATCAGTTCCTGCACTCAGTCACTACATTCTAGCCACACTGGCCTGTTTTCTTTCCCTCAAACATGTCATGCTTGCTCCTGACTCAGGCTCTTGAGATTGTTGCTCCTGATATCCAGGGTGCTCTTCCCACAGATCTTCACAGGGCTACCTCCTTTTCTTTATTCAGGCTTCGATTCAAACATCACCTACAGAAAGGCCTTGTCCAATCACTCTGGTTCAAGCAGCAACACGTACCCTTCCACCCCTCATCACTGTTTTGTTTACCTCATAAAATGTATTCTCTCAGAAATAGTTTTACTGTTTGCTCACAGGTCTGTTTGCCTCCCCCCAATAGAATGGAAGCCTCAAGAAGATGGAGACTTCATCTTGTTTACCAGTCAACCTCACGTGCACAAAACTGTACCTGACACATTTAAGGTATCTGGTAAATATTTCTGGACAATCAAACTGCTGACACATCCAGGAAAACACGTAAATGTATGGTTCTAGAATAGAAAAGGGCAGGAACACACTGTCAGAGAAAAGGAAAATCTAACACAAATTTTAAAAAGAGAGAGAAGAGAAGAAACGGAACATCAAGAGTACTTTACAGAACTGGCTTAGATCAGAGTTTCTTCTTAACTACAGGGAAACTCATGGATGGTGTGGCCCGGGTCTGTTTCTTCTTTAATAGCAGCAAGTCAAGCTGACATGGAGTAAAATCTCCTTAAAGGCTTGGGGGGAGGGTGGGAAGAAAGGAGGTTAAGACACACGCTTGCATGAATGAATGAATGACGACGGCATGGTGAGACCCACAAACCTGGGGAGTTTCAGGGTATCTCAAAAAGATGCAAAAAAAGTGCCTCAACTATGATGTTAAATGGTGTACATGGCTTCAGATCAGATGAGAGAACTGTTTAGCACAACACTTACTAGAACTTAGTCCCTTTTCATGATTTTCTGAAATGTTTCAGTTCCTTCAAGGTCTTAAGCCCTTAAAAAGTATTGTATTTTTCTCCCTTCTCATAACCAAAAACCTGGCCCAAAAAACTGTTCACAGAGAAATGAGCCATATCCATATACTCATTTCAATAAAGCATTAAAGAAGTTTACTTCCACAGGATGGTGGAAAGAATTTACTAGAGAAAGTGACATTGGGGCTAGCAGAAGGAAAAGAGAAAAGAAAAGAAAAGAAAAAGGATTACAAAAGAAAAAACAAAGGTAGGAAGATTTGAAAGTGCATACTATTTAAGAAAAAAATGGTGGATCAGAGGAACTAAGCACAAGGTACAACAATGGGCAAGTAGAGGGAGGGAAGGACGACGGAGGGGAAGCTTCAGACCTCCTTGTGGAGGGCTCTGCAGACAATCCTCAGGAGTGTGGACTCTGTCCAAAATATCTTAAACAAGAAAGTTTAATTGCGAGCTCGGATTCTTGGAAAAACAACTCTGGAAGCACTGTAGAGCACAGGGCAAAGGAAACAGAGAAGGGGCAGATGACATCATGAGAGGCCACAGGAATCCTCCATAGAACACGTGCTGAGGCATCTAACGTACCAGCAGTGTCAAGGAGAATGTAACTGTACCCAAAAATCTCTTCACAAATACCGCCAGTAGATAAAGGAGAGCAACTAAATAGACAGGATAAGTGAGACAGAGGAAGGAACGGAGCTTGACCCTGACGATACCAGCTCCGGGCTCCAATACCAGGACAGGGAAGTAAGAGGGATGGACGGTTCAGTTTTGAGAAAAAGAGTTGAGGAGACAAGTGATGGATGACGAGGATTTTATCTGAGAGGAAGAGTCACATTTGTCATGATCGAGATAAGGAGGGCTTGTCAAATTGACACTTGAAAAGAATTCAAATTTACAAGGGCAGAGAGGCTCCTAAGAGAAGTTCTAAATCTGAGGCAAAAGAAAGGATAAAAATTTTTGAGCACCGTGGATGTGCCTACAAGGTAGGTAAAATTATCCCCATTTTACGGAAAAAGAAACCAAGACTTGGAAAGATCAAGTTCTTTGCTCAAGGTCACGCAGATAATAAATAACTAAACTGCTTAAACTTGGTGTGTTTACAATGGATGCCCAGGATCAGTTCATAACTTGACAATTTTATTTACTAAATTTATAAGTACGTTTAGCTCCTAAATTCTAACAACTTCCTCAGTTATGAAATTCTGTGTAAGTCAGAAGCAATACTGTCCCCCTTGAATAACCCATCATGAATATTTATATACTCAATTATTTCCCTTAACTTTTTCCTTAGTGACTAATCTAAACGAGTTACTATGTCTCCTTGATGTGGACAATCTGAGAGTCCTTGTAGACAATTATTCCCTTCTGGCAATACAGTTTGGGAATACGTAATTTAGAAAAGCCAAGCACATTTGGTTTTGAAGCTTTACCCATGAGTCAAATCCTCCAGCTACGCTGGAATTCTTTTTTCTTACTCTTTTTGCCTGTCCAATTCAAAATAACTAAGCTGGAAAAATATAATATCTTCATTAGCTGCAACTTGGGAGTAAGTCTCAATTGCCAAAGCTTCTAAAAGTAACAAAAGTGAGTGGAAGACTTAGGGGAATTTTTATCTCAGCTGCAAAACCAGGAATGGGCATGATGGACTAACAGGGACCAAATACATTCTCCCACCTTAAGCAACCACAAAAAAGCCAGACAGAGGTGTAAGAAAAGGGATTTTAGAAACCAGGCAATCGGCACTGCAAGACAGTGATCTCAGAAACAAGGGAAGCCAATGAGATGAATGACCCTGAAAACTGCCCCAGCTTACTGGCAGAGTTTTCATGCCACAGTAGGGTGACTAGGCGGGGGTGGGGAGATGGCCAAGATGGAGCCCAGAAGTACCCCTGAGTTGAGAAGACAGACCTGATAACTGGAGAAAGCCAAGGCAGCTGGAATTTGCGAAGCAGAAGATGGGAGAGAAGAGAGCTCCACACATGAAGGGGACAGAATCATGAAAGCTGCAAAAGGCCCCCTCTGGTCTTCACCAGAATCCACCTAGGCACATGTGTCAAAAGTACCCCAAGCAAGGGGAACACCCACCGGAGAGGAGCAGGTAGAACAATCCACAGAGCTCACACAAGGCAGAAAATAGTTGGTATTGCCACCGGCTGGCAAGGTTTGGAAAACATCATGTAATGTGTCAGGAATTGGGCAGAGTATTCAGTACTGGGGAAAAAATGAGCTTTAGCCTAAAGGCTGTTCTGGTTCCACCCAAGAAAGCATAAAAGCAAACCTCAGAAAAAATCAAACTATTTCCAAATGACATAATTACATCCCAGAATAAAGCTCAAGAAAATTTTTAGAAACCAAAACCATCCAGCACCCAATAAAGAAAAACTTAAAATGTTCGTCATCCCCCCAAAATTGTCAAGCATGCAAAGGAGACAGACAGGACATAACAAACCCACAATGAGGAGAAAAACCAACCAACAGAAACAGACATGGAAAGGATACAGATGACATGATTAGTAGACTGAGGGCCTTAGAACAGTTAATAATAACTATTTCCCATAGGTTCAAGAAAGTAATGAAAGCACAGGCATGGTAAGGAGTGACATGGTAAAACCACACAGAACAAAACCAGCAGCAGTCCTTCACTCCAGCTCCTCATTCTCTGATAGTCATTAAGGTAATTAGTTACTAATTCCCTTTAAAGAAAAAGTAGGGGCATCTTTATTTTTTAAAATACTGTGTGGGTAGGTGTTGCCCTGGTATCCAAAAAAAATTATTTTGTGGCTTGATTTGTCAAAGGCTTTCATCTCAGCAAATTTTGGATTGCAATAGGCCTGAGGTAAGAATTTGCAACCTCAGAACTGCTCATGCAAAGGAAATAAGTGGCTAGAGGTTCTGGAACATCTCACTAAATGCCAACTTCTCTTTTTTCTTTTCCTTTTTTTTTTTTTTTTTCCCCTCCTTTCATTTCTCCTTTCATATTTTGATACTGTTGTTGCAAAGGGTATGAATTTCAATAATACACAACATGAACTCAAAGTATTACATAGACTGTCTTGACATAGACTGGCAGAATTGTTACAGCCCCAATTTTTTTTACATTATTCTACTGTGGTTAAATATATATATATATACATATATATTTTTTTTTTGACATTTTAGTCATTTTTAAGTGGCATTAATTATATTCTTAACATTGTGGATTAATTTTCCAAAACTATTTCATCACCCTAAACAGAAACTTTCAAACGATTAATTAATAACTCCCAACACCTCACATTCCCCCACTCCCATGACTGGTCCCTGGGAACTCCTATTCTACTTTCTGTCTCTAGGAATTTGCATATTCTATACTCCTTTATATAAGTGGAACCATACAATATTTGTCTTTTTATGACTAGCTTCTCTCACTTAGTATAATGTTTTCAAGGTTCATCTATGTTGTAGCATGAATGAGAACTTATCCCGTTTTTATGACTAAATAATGTTCCGTTGTCCATATATGCCACTTTTTGTTTATCCGTTCATCTATTGATGGACATGGGTTGTTTCTACCTTTCGGTTAGTGTAAATAATGCTGCAATAAAAATTGGCATAGAGATATCTAACTATTTTCAATTTGATTGGGTATATACCTAAAAGTGGAATTGGTGGGACATATGATAACTACATATTTAGTTTTTTGAGAACCTGCCAAGCTGTTTTCCACAGTGCCGCACCATTTTCCATTCTCACCATCATGTACAAGGGTTCTAATTTCTCTATATCCCTGCCAACACTTATTCCTCCCCCACTTTTTTTTTTTTTATCATAACCATCCTAGTAGATGTAAAGGGATATCTCATTATGGTTTTGATTTGCATTTCCCTAATGACCATGATGAGGAGACTCTTTCATGTGCTTACTGGCCATTTGTATATCTTTTTTGCAAATGTCTATTCAAGTCCTTTGCCCATTTTTGAATATTAAAAACACTTACCGGTTCTATGATTTGCGAATATTTTCTCCCATTCTGTAGGGATTTTTTTTCACTTTTTGATAATGCCCTCTGAGATACACAAATGCTTTTAGTTTGGATGATGTCCAATTTTCCTATCATTTTCTGTTGTTGATAATGCTTTGGCGGCCATATCTGAGAATCCACTGCCAAATTCAAAATCAGGAAACTGACCCACGTTTGCTTCTAAGAGTTTCACGATTTTAGTTCTTGTACTCAGGCCATCGATTTATTGTGAGTTAATTTGTGTACATGATGTGGTGCAGGGGTCCAACTTCACTCTTTTGCATAAGGAAATCAGTTGTCCCAGCACCATCTGTTGAAGACAGAATTCTTTCCCAACTGCATGGACTTAACACTCATATCAAAAATCCGTTGGCTATAGATGTATGGATTCATTTTTGGACTCTCAATACTATTCCAATGGTCTGTAGATCTATTCTGATGCCAGTATCATACTGTTTTGATTACTATCGCTTTGCTTAAGTTTTCAAACTGGTAAGTGTGAGTTTCCCAACATTGTTCTTCTTTTCCAAGATTGTTTTGACTACCAGGGATTGCATGCCATTCCACAGAAATCTGAGTATCTGTTTTTTGTTTTGTTTTGTTTTTCGTTTTTGCAAAAAAGGATGTTGGAATTTTCAGAGGAATTGCCCTGAATCTGTACATTGCTTTGGGTAGAATCTCAATATTAAGTCTTTGTATCCATGAACAGAATATCTTGCCAATTTCTTTTGATCTCATGGAAAGTGAATTCAGGGCAACCAGTCAAAAGATCTCAATGACTATACAATACTGTACTCTTGTCCCCTGACTTAACATGGCTTTCATTTCTCCACTCTGTGATGAAATTATGATTAACTAATCCTGGAATAATTTCCAGGGTGAGTGAGATCTCGTATTAAAAACAAAAGCTCAGAGGAGCTACTTAAGCATTAAATATTTTTAACAACTTAGGTAAGAAATACTGCTTTATTATTATAATTTATAGTTCTATCACAAAGTTAATGAAACATATAAACACACGAAGAAATATTCTTATACACAGACATACCCACACAGCAAGACTGTTATATTCTTTATTTGTATAATTGATATTAAACCTTATTAGAAGAAGAGGAGGCAATTATCTAATATTAAGAGTATTATAAAAATAATTATATTTTGTGTATTCCACTTAATTCTTTTAAGAATTCAATGTTCCACACATCAAGTCTCATTCTAAATATCTCAGACTTTCCTGAGAGGTATGTCTTGGGACTGTCCACCTTGGATGATATAGAAATGTATGGGAGATTACATGGAATGACTCAATGTCCTGCAGTGGGCTCCAACCTTTTATGCTTATGAACACCCCTCAGTTAAAAAAAGCTTTGAGCACACTCCGAAAATAGAGGTGTTTATAAATTATATACTTGAACTACTCCCAGCTTGTTAAATTAAGTATTAGCAAAGTTTCATTTGTTTTTAGACAAAAAATAATAAGTTCTAGTATTTTTTTCCTGCAACACACCGAATCATCTTGTATCCCAGGATGAAGACAACTGCTTTAGAGTATTAAAAAAGGAGGGAAACAAGGGGCGAAGGTTTTTGCTCCTTATTCTATGCCCTAGCTCTGCTTATTCTTCTTGAAACTCAGAGACTCTGAATTTCTGTCTCTTTCTTGAGAGTACTGTATCAGTTAATCTGTTAATGTTCCTTTACTGGTATCACTAATAAAAATGTCTCCCTACTTCATCATTTTATAAGAAAGTTTCCCAGTGTTGCTTCAGGGTCAAGAATCCTGTTCCGTATCATGTTAGGTTAGAAAACAAGAGAGCCCAGAGGATCAGATGGCTCCCGGGAGCGGCAAAGGAGAATCTGCCCTGTTGGCAGATAGGAGGCTGGAGAGTCGTCAGGGGCAAGTCTGGGGGCTGACAGACCCCTCAAGAGGTATAGTACATTATCACAAGGAATTTTCCTTTGGAAATCAGTCAGGAAATAAAACTCCTTCTCCTGCCACGTAAGTGGCTGGTCACTCATCCCTTCCAACAGAAATAAAATGGCAGAAGGGGATTGTTACCAATCTCACAGGCGAAGAAATTACAAAAAGCCCAAAGTTAAATGATGTCATCTTCCAGTGGTAGAACTGTCGGACTACTTTTCTCATTTGCCACACTGATAATAAAAGTATTATCCCTTCCCTTTGTAATCTTTCGTTTCTAAGGTGACACGTACTCCCACCCACTTTTTATGTGTTAAACCACATTTTGGGTCACACTAGAAAACAGAATGAAGCCACCAGGCCAGGCTCAAACATGTGTACTGAGAGAGAGGGAACTGTAATGCTTGCATAGACCAAGTGATGGGACGGGATAGGAGTGTTGGGAAAGTGAGACCTGACCCAAGCGATGTGTGGTCTGGTGGTTTTGTCTGATTTCTTTTTTTTTTATTATGTTATGTTAATCACCATACAATACATCATTAGTTTTTGATGTAGTGTTCCATGATTCATTGTTTGCATATAAAACCCACTGCTCCATGCAGAACTTGCCCTCTTTAATACCCATCACCAGGCTGTCCAATTTTTTTTTAAACTTACATCGCTGAGCCTTTCCCGAGAGCTGCTCCTGTGGAAGCCCTTGGATTCTCCACTGTCACTGTCACTGTCCCTGCAGCTGTTCTGGCCTGGCTTGAGCTAAAGGCAAAGAAAAAAGGAAAAAGAAAAAAGTCAGTGGTCTCCTCACACAACTGCTCTTTGCCCCCGTGTTCTTCCAGTCTTGTCAAAAGTGAACAACTTAAGGTCCTGCATTTTAACATTCTTCTCAGCTTCTGAGTCGTGCCAGGCAGGTGGCCATAGGAAGAAACATGGAGAAGGATAAGCAAAACATTTACCATAAAATGTCAGTGTAAATAAGAGTGAGCAAGCCTTAAAAAAAAAAAAAAAACAACACTTGACAAAAATCTAACAAAGGTCCATGAATCTTGGAAAGTAATTGTCCCTCAGATTTGTCCTCTGTTCCACAGGGAGTTTTTGTCAATAAAAAGACCAAAAACACTGAATTAGCTAAAGTCAGATTACACCAACTATGGTTACCCACCTTTCCTCTGTCCTCCTCTGAAGAAAGAATACAACAAAACAGGACTAAAAAAAAACAACAACAATGTTTTCTTCTCCTAGGAGAAAACGATGAGATGCTGTGTGTTACTCTTTCACCATTGGGAAGACATTGATCCTGATTTCTGAGACAACATTCTGGAGGTCTCTTGACAGATATTTAAGAGTACCCAGATTAAGACCTACAGCTTAAGTAATTAAGCCACAATTCATTCAACAAGTATGTATTAAGTGCCACATCTGGACCAGGTAGTAAGAGCTGGAAATATGATGCTAAACCAAAAAAAAAAAAAGTCTCTGTTCTTATGAAGCTTACATTTTAGCAGTTTCTACACATTTACCCAGCTCTGATTTTCATGTTCAGAAAATTTTACACATTCACCCATCTCTGATTTTCATGTTCAGAGAGTTCTACACATTTACCCACCTCTGATTTCCCATTAAAATGAATAAACACACAGAATTTCAAACCAGTAGTCTATATGGGACTAGGAGACACACACATATGGACCATTAGCCGACATTGTCATCATCAACACAGGCCACCTTTGGAGAGACCCCAAGCAATCTGATGCAGGTTACAACTCATAGCCCTTTTATAACGTTCTCAATCAAGCAAGAGAAAGACTGCAAGACAGGCAAATATAACAACATAAGGAAATACACGATAAATGGAACACCAAAAAGTAGCCAGTGACATTAGGAAGAAAAGTAATCTCTGAAGCCTTGGATTTTAAAAGCAGATTGAGCTCATATGGCTGAGAGGAGAGGGGAAGATACTCTTGATGGGAGAGAGGCAGAAAGCAAAGGCAGGAAAGCAACATGCTAGGAAATGATCAGAAGGAGTCTTATCTGAAACAGAGATTTCCTTCTGGGAGGAAATAGGAAGAAACATTACAGAGGGGTACATGGATCAGACATGGTAAGTCTCAAACAAAACACAAGCCCCATGCTTCTGGGCAGGAGGGAATTTCAGAGAGAAGAACAAGTAATAGGTAGCAAAATTTTTGCCTGCAGGTTTTCATGTGGCTCCGGGGCCAAAGGGGAATGTGAACCAAGACAAATGGAGAATGAATCTGAATCCGCATTCCCTGTCTAATGCGCCTCTTTTAAAAACTGCAGTTCAGATCCCACTTTGGGTCACACCATCTAATAAGCTGCCCCAAATCCCTACTATACAGAGCATTCTTTTTTTTTTGCTTTCAGCCTTTCTACAAATCCACTTTTATCACTTTCTTCTAAAAATCCCTTTCTCCAGAAGTCTTCTCTAATGGAACCCAGAAAAATGATACTCATTTTAGTTTGTATCCTCCTGGGCCCGTAAGTGCTTAGTTTCCTTCTAAATTACTGCTAAATCTGCTAATTCTAAGTTAATTCAGATGCAAGCTATATGAGCCTTTTCTTATTACTATGGAATAAAAGTTCAGAATATTGTCATTCTCCTCAAGTTTTCGTTTTTATACTTATAATAAAGGGGAATTTAATCTAAAATGAAAATCACTTTCTCTCAATTTCCTGAACATGTCATGTCCATTTCTGTCCTGCATCTGTCTATTCACCCTAGATTTCCTCAACCCGTAAAGTTCACCCTCACCTTCTCTGTGCTTTCCAGGTCAAAACTGTTTTGAAAGCTCAGATATGATCCACTATATTCTTTGAAGAGCTAGCTAGCTTGTTTGCTTGCTTGCTTGCTTTCTTGATATGCCTTCAAAGTTTAGGTAATATATCATTCTTCATTAAAGGCCTTCGATAATTATGATACATTTTCAAGTTTGAAAAGGCTTACTGTTAAATAAATCTGACCTATAATAAAACCTATACATGGAGTGGACAATTTTGTAGGCCATGTCATAATTTTTATCTTCCTGGATATCTGAGTTAAGTAAATGCAGATAAAGTTACCTCCGATGTGTGAATGACGAAACAAATAGAGCAAATGATGTGCTCAGAATTAGGCAAGAGGTCTAGGACTCAATCCATGTCTGTACTGCTTACTGCTCTCATTTTACTTCTTCGAACCCGTCTAGATGTCAGCATTTCACGTGGAAATAACAAGTCTGCAGTATATTAGTAATTCTCAATAGAATATGTTTTTAATATATTTGTGGTACGTGATTTCATTCACAAAGAAAGAAATCTTATAAGGTGATATTTGATCAAGAGATGTTTATAAAAACTCAGCCCCTCAAAGCTAGATGAGAAATAAACACCCAGCAGGGAATTAACAGTATAAGAGCATAAAGATTTCTCCTTATATCCATCCACCTGGCTTCCCAAAATCTGGACATTGCATTTGGGTCTCTTCCATGTTTCTTCAGGGAAGGAAAGTGATGACTTCAACAGGCCTGACAAGAGACTTCAGTGGCTCTGATGTATATCATCTGGCTAAATGTTGATCTAGGCTAAGGGCAAAACCCAAGAAGGACTGAGACGAAACAGCTTCCTGGCCTTCCCTGTGCCCTGCCGGCAAAAGCACTTCAGTGAATTCTCTTTGGAGAGCCTTACATAAAATCCACCCGCACACCACCCTTTTCTCCTCCAAAGCCAGGCTCAAGTTTAAAGGAAACTTAGGATTTTAAGCTGTCAGACAGCTCAATATTTCAAAGAAATGGATTGACTACAGTAAGTACTAAAGCTAAACCACAAGATTTCAGGCAAAGAAGTATTCATTCCTAATCCCATGAATACATTTAAAACTGGCATTTTTAGCCATATCCAATGGATCATTTGGGGTAGCACAGCTAACTTAGAAGTTGTAATCCTTCACCTGAAATTCCCAGCTATTACCTACAACCAAGAGACATTACAAAGGCCAGGTGCTGGCTTAAACATTTAAAGACCTAAAGAAAATCGATCTGCCTGCATTGATTTGTCCTAGCATCCATGGCGGCTGTTGTAAGAAAGCTTTTGCTAAAACAGATGCAACGAGATTTCTTACTATCACCTTTTAGATACTTTAAAATACCTTGTTTATTTAAAAATTACTGTAATTCACTCTTATTTCCAGAAGTTTATTCCCCTCAGAATATTATATAATTTAGGCATCCGAATTTAGAACAAAACAGATGAAATAAAAGGAAGCTAGTATCTGGCATGAGTGGTAGTAATCCTATCAGTAAGATTAACAATTTTTATAAAACATAAGAAGCTGGCTTGTTTTCCATTAGATTTCACTGTCAACAATATATTCAAAAACTCTGAAGCTGTGATCTTGTTAGAGTTAACTGTTATTAATGGCTAATTAGGAAAATAACGATCCATGGTTTTATCGCTGCTAATGAACATGTAACGAAATCCCATCACCCTGGACCCAGCGAAGGTGGAGCAGTTCTGTATACCCCTGCCAAGATTTGTGAGCCAGGCTATGCTACTCTTTTCAGCTTCAGTATGGAGAGCTCAAGATGCTAGATGCTCAGTAGGTGTCATTAATTCTTCAAACGAAATTCACAGAAGGATAAAGTATATGGAGAAGACACCTATGTCTGAAACTCAAGAGGAATAAATGTGAATTATGCACTGCAATGCAGAAAAGCATCCAAAAGTAATCTCCTACCACCGTTTTGGTTCCTCAAAGCAGCATAAATCCTATCTCAGACTGCTGAGCTTTCTGCAGGGATCTGAATGGACTCCACACAAGGTTTTAAAAATATGTCAATAAGCACAGGCTTTTCTTTTTCTCAATGAAATTTTGTAACATTCCTAACATCAAAACAGCAAGTATTTAATCTTGTAAAAATGTTGCTTTGTTTTTTCAAAATGAAACCTTCCCTATTTGTTGGAATCTTCCCCATACATTGGGTGGTATTTGTACGATTTTTACATTTTTTTTATTTGAATATAGTTGACACACAATGTTTTATTAGTTTCAGGCGTACAGCATAGCAATTCAACATTTCTATATGTTACTCTATGCTCCCCACAAAGGTAGGTACCTAATCTGTCAACACACAACACTATTATAACACCATTGACTATATTCTCTTTGTTGGATCTTTTATTCCTGTGACTTATTCATTCTAAACAACTGGAAGTCTGTATCTTCCACTCCCCTTCTCTCATTTTGCCCATCCCCTCATCCCACCTTCCTCTGCAAACACTGGTTTGTTTTCTGTATTTAAAGGTCTGATTCTGCTTTTTCTTTGTTTATTCATTTCTTTTGTTATTTAGATTCCACGTATGAGTGAAATAATATGGTATTTGTCTTTCTTAGTCTGACTTATTTCCCTTAGCATAATACCTTCTAGGTCCATCCATGTTGTCACAAATGACAAGACCTCATCCTTTTACATGGCTATATAATAATCCAGTGTGTGAGTGTGTGTGTGTGTGTGTGTGTGTGTGTGTATCGCATCTTCTTTATCCATTCATCTATCAATAGACGTGTGGGTTGCTTCCTTATTTTGGCTACTGTAGCTGATGTGCAATAAACATACGGGTGCATATATCTTTTCAAATTAGTTTTTATTTCCTTTGGGTAAATACCCAGTAGCGGAATTACTGGATCATATGGAATTTCTATTTTTTTTTTAAAGATTTTATTTATTTATTCATTAGAGACAGAGAGAGAGAGGCAGAGGGAGAAGCAGGCTCCCAAGGAGCAGGGAGCCCAATGCGGGACTCGATCCCAGGACCCTGAGATCATGACCCGAGCCGAAGGCAGACGCTTAACCATCTGAGCCACCCAGGCGCCCCTGGAATTTCTATTTTTAATTTTAATTTCATGAAGAACCTTCATACTGTTCTCCACAGTGGCTGCAATACATTTGTACTATCATATTCCTTGGCTTTTAAAAGGTATTCAAGATGAGAGGAACAGAACCAAACTAAAGAACTTAATGAAAAAGCTGACACACCAAAATAAGCTGACAGGAAATAACTTCTATAAACAAAATTATAAAGTTCAGAAAAAAAACATTTTCTTAAGAAGTTGTTAATATACTGTACTTTTAAAGGTACAATAACAAGTTGTGCCTAAAGTTAAACATTAAATTCTGGAAACAAGGGCAGGACAAGAAATTTGTGCAAAATTTCTCTGGGATCACAGAATCAAAAACTATTTTCTTATTGTCTTCAAGTAGCTACAGAAAGTGTTTTAAGTAAGGATCCGATAACCATAGAGTTAACCATTAGTAAAATTTAGATATTAAAAATAATGTCTTCTAATCACTGTCAAATAGAAAAGGATTAAAATCATTATCAATATTCTCTACTGAGAATATTCAGAAATGAGGGAAATAGCAGGAAAGCAAAAGCATATGACTAAGTATGTTGGTTGTACTAATAATATATATAAATCAAGCCCTATTTTTTAAAAAAGCCAAGGACATCTAGTATGTTAGGTAAACTAAATAAATAAATATCCAATTATTTGTTAGTGAGAACTCCTAAGTTTTAAAACTCCCCAAGTTTTAAAGCTCCCCAAAGCACACCCAATGCAAACCACTGATCTACACCAAAAGATTAAACTTTCATGTGCCAATGTATAAAGTAAAGAAATATCTTAAGTAATCAAGAAAATGGAGATGGGGAGTCTTTAGCATTCTACTAATCAGGGAGCAAGAACACAGAGTCATAGGAAAGGACACAAATGTTAAAACGCTCAGTCTGACATAAGTAGTACGTAGTGAATTTGGTAATTCTGAGACACCAAGTCTTTCAGTGCACCCACAGGACATCAGTACCAGCTGCAGATGGACCAGACCACAAAGAACATCAAAATCAATTCCAAAATGTAGAAATCACATTAGCAGTCTCCTCTATGATAAAAATTAATGACAATCTCACCTAGAGATTTTTTTAAATCTTTTTTTAAAACCTATTTTAAAAAATTCTCTCCAGATGGGGCAGCTGGGTGACTCAGTTGGTTAAGCATCTGCCTTCAGCTCAGGTCATAATCCCAGGGTGCTGGGATTGAGCCCTGCATCGGGCTCCTTGCTCAGTGGGGAGCCTGCTTCTCCCTCTCCCTCTCCCCCTGCTTGTGCGTGCTCTCTCTCTCCCTCTCTCTGCCCGTCCAGTAAATAAAATCTTAAAAAAAATTCCCTCCACAATTACAGTTGAGTGAGACAAAATCACAAACACATCATTTTAAAAGAAAATAAAAACTATAAATATGTAAAAAAAAATTTATAGGATGCTGTAAATTCTGTGCTGGAGGTTAACTTTCTAAACTTTCTAAAAAGTGGAAAATAATAGAAATAAGCTAGTTACAGAGATCAAAAAGAAGACAAAAAAGCAATGGCAGGGAAAATTAGAGAAAGGAAATTTTAAAAATGAAAAGTACGGCGCCTGGGTGGCTTAGTCGGTTAAGTGGCCGACTCTCAATTTTGGCTCAGGTTATGATCTCAGGGTCTTGGGACTAAGCTCTGCATCAGGCTCCACGCTCGGTATGGAATCTGCTTGAGGATTCTCTCCTTGTGTCACCCCCACCCCCTTTTGTGCACTCGCTCCCTCTTGCTCTCTCTCACTCTCTCTCAAATAAAATAAATCTTTTAAAAAATGAAAGGTACATAATGAATTGAAAAAGTACTGGACACAATCAATAAACTAGAGTATAAATGGGAATGAAACCCACAGAATTAAAAGAGGCATACTTCTTACAAATCTAAGAGTAAAAAGAGATAAAGAGCAAAACCTAATGTGATAATTTAATAATATGTAATGTGATAATATAAAATGATTATTATAAAATGTGAAAATAACACATTTCTAAATTATAGTACTAAACATTCTATGATGGTACTGTCAAAATCATAATCAAATAGTGTGAACTTTTAAAATTTTTTAACAAAATTTGATTCAGAGCATTAAGAGAAATATGCAAAGCTAATCTGTGCCAAAATCCAATAATATAAATGAAACACAAAGGGAACTAAGGGATTATTTTTTAGTTAAAAGAGCTGCAAAAATCTGAATAAATACATCAAATTAAATTTAATAATAAAGGGTAGTTCACCAAGTTCTAACTGAATTTTTCACAAGAATGTAAGAGACCATCAATTTGCAAATGGACATAAGGGAAATTTTTGAGTTGATGGCAAAGTTCCAAAATTGGAGTACAGTGATGATCACATAACTCTATACACTAAAACTCATTAAATTGTACACTTAACAATAAGTGAATTTCAGGACATGTAACAATACAGAGGTTTATTTTTAAAAGTAAAAGATTCCATCATTACTCCAGAAACAGTTCCTAATAAAGGACTTACCTGTTAGGTCAGGGTCAGGGAAGAAAACTCCCTTCCTTAAAGTCAACTACGCTACACCAAAATCTAATCATGGGAGTCAACAGGAGGCAAGTTATCCTGAGGGACATCTTGGAATTCTGCCTACCACAGGGGGTTTACAAAGACAAGAAAAGGAGAAACTGCTTCTAACTCCATTTATTATAAAATCATTCCAATGTAGTAAAGTTTCACTAATGCAAAATAATACAGGGTTCTTGGACATGCCTGGACTTTGGAGTGTCATTTATCTAATGTGTCAGTGATGTTCCCAAATAATATTTAAGGTATGGCACAGATAATAACTCGAAGGCTGTGTTATTAGCTTGGAAAGGGAAACTATCGAATCACTTCCACTTGCCAATCACATACATTATTCAACACTTAAGGGGGTACGGGGGACTTTGTAGCAGTAAAAATAAACCTGAAAGTTAATAAAGAGAGGAAAATAAGCCAAGATCAATCTAACTACATAGTTTCAAACATAAACAAGAAGCAATTAAGACAATCAAGAGCAATCTGACCAACTTTGATAGCTTTCCAATAGACACACTCAACCCAGACAGCAGAACTTAATAATGTTCTACAGCTTATCAAGAGAATCATAACTCTCTATGATTTAGCCAAGAGGCTATTATGATACTGTTTCTTTATAACTTAATAATGGGAAGGGAAGAGAATGGAAGTGTAAATAGCAGGGTTTGATACATAACTCACATCTCTATCTACAACTTGGGTACTATTTCTAGGTTGAATTATGTTGACAAAAAGCATGATAACGTACCTGACTTAATTTTCTACTGGAAAGGAAGTGTAAACTATAGGGTGTGGGGAGGAAGGATGTACAAGAATGTAATTAAAGAGAAAAGCCTGAATGAACAAAAGATGTTTGGCATTCCTTGGGTATCACTGTGCACTAAAAGATAAATCTATTTTCAAATTAGCTCAGAAATTCACATGCAGTACTGTGTACAATGCAACAATAATTTGATGAAGGAATGTTTGACTGCTTTGGCAAGGTGTTCTAGCCTTCTGATAATGAGATTTTGATTAATAAAAAGAAATTCTGAGACAATATTATTTGGTTGGTGATAATGAATATACAAAAATAACAAATACACAGAACTTACTTTTTGTATTTTTCTATAAAAAAAATGTTTTCAAAAAACTTTTTAAATGGCTTGGCATTAAAATAACCATCACCCCCAGACACAGAATGCTTTATGTCGTTATGTCTTTTTTCCCACTCTACCATGAAAAAATAGCCAACTGAGGTCGAAGGAAAGAAATATGCAAGATGAGTCTGACACATCATATCATCCCAGAAAGACCATGTCAAAGGGACTTGGGAGCCAAATTTGAGGCACTTCCACTTATGAAAGATGGGACAATTTTATTACCAATAGCATAATAACACAATGAATTAAAACATATCAAACATGGTTATACAAGTAGACAATTATTTTAAAGATTTTATTTATTTATTTGAGAGAGAGAGAATGAGAGACAGAGAGCATGAGAGGGAGGAGGGTCAGAGGGAGAAGCAGACTCCCTGCCGAGCAGGGAGCCCGATGCGGGACTCGATCCCGGGACTCCAGGATCATGACCTGAGCCGAAGGCAGTCGCTTAACCAACTGAGCCACCCAGGCGCCCGACAATTATTTTAAAAGAAAACCAACCAACAAATAAATACTTTATTGGTTATCTTTGGAGGACCTTCTGAAAATGAAAAAAATAAAGCAAGGAATCAAGCATCAATGGCTGCTGTAACATCATAAAAAGAAAGAAAACCAGATAATGCATGCCTCCTGATGTGAGAACATATCACTCAACAGCCCCCCCAAAAATCAAACCTGAATCTGATTTACCACAGATTCTAATGCAAACTTACAAGAAATGTAAGGGATAGGGGCACATGTTAAACTATACATCAGGGGATATGAAATCAGCAAACTCCAGAAATTTCCCGATTCCCTCAATGAATCAATTGCAAAGTAAGCACAAAAGAGTAGGAATGAGATAAAACATAGGGCATCTCAACCAGCTGCAAGGTACTGATCTTGTTTTAAACCTAGTTTGTGCAAAGCATAAAAAATTATGAGGCAAACTCAGAAATATGTCTGTTGACGAGTACTGATTACATTAAGAAATTGTTTCTATTTCAATATAGTTACACTAAAAAGGGAAGGCCTTTTGTAGGTACAGACTGAAATATTTATGACCGAAATGATTTGACATTTGGGATTTACTTTTCAAAATAATGCAGGTGATAGGGAGAACAGTACCAGTGGCGTGCTGGTTAGGGGAGATTAGGGATACAGATGAAACAAGATGTCTTAATTGTTGAGGTTGGATACATGTGAGTTTATTACACTGTTATCTCTACTTTAGGATGCATTTTAAATTTGCCATAAAAATAAGTTTTAAAAATCTTATCTCCAGATGAGGCATTTTTCTCCCCTAACCCATATACTTA
This sequence comes from Leptonychotes weddellii, assembly GCF_054177405.1. NCBI lineage: Eukaryota > Metazoa > Chordata > Mammalia > Carnivora > Phocidae > Leptonychotes > Leptonychotes weddellii. Next base: position 11,656,797 of record NC_138373.1, on the reverse strand, counting down.
GTGGCTATTCATTTTCATTGCTAGATTATGAACATCTAGAATTCATAGGATATAAAATACTTTGGTGGCAAGCTATCAAAATTTTTAAGATAATGGGGCACCTGGGTGGCTCAGTTGGTTAAGCAACTGCCTTTGGCTCAGGTCATGATCCTGGAGTCCCAGGATCGAGTCCCACATCGGGCTCCCTGCTCAGCAGGGAGTCTGCTTCTCCCTCTGATCCTCCCCCTCTCATGCTCTCTGCCTCCCATTCTCTCTCTCAGATAAATAAATAAAATCTTTAAAAAAAATTTTAAGATAATGAATTTTTAGAGCAAACCTCTTTCCAACTTGCCGCTGTTTTGATACCAGTACATTTCAAATGCAATCCAATCAAAAATTAAATTCTAAGGAAATTCCATAGACTGACGGCTTAATCAACAGACACTTTCTCACAGTTGTAGAGGCTGGAAGTACAAGATCAAGGTCAGCATGGGCAGTTTCTGGTGAGAACTCACTCTCTTCCTAGACAGCTACCTTCTCTCTGTGTCCTCACATGATGGGGAGAGGGAGAACTAGCAGCTCTCCAATGACTCTTCTTAAACATCAGTCAGGGTCCTGCCCTTTATGACTTCGCTTCACCTTAATTACTTCCTTACTCCAAATACATGAGGGTTCAACATATGAATTGGGAGGAGGCATAATTCAGTCCATAGCACTTAGTAACCTGTATATCACTAAACTTATTGCCAATTAGTAAGTATTCCATACTAAGCTCCATTATTTCCATGAGAATAGAAATGAACTGCTTTAGCAAACACTATACTCAACTTTTTAAAAAAGCGACAGACATTTTGTAAGTCGGATGGGTTGCACAAATGCATGTTCTATAGTATTTGAGATCCCTCTTACAAACTGAATTGTTGTCTATCCAAAATTCCTATGTTGGAACCCTAATTTCCATTATTTGAGAAGGTGACTGCATTTGCAAAGAAGGACTTTAAAAAGGTAATTAAGTTAAATGAGGCCATGAGGGTGGGCCCTAATCAAATCTGACCTGTGTTCTTTTATGAAGAGGAGATACAGAGAGAGAGACAACAGGGAGGCACATGAAAAGAGAAAAGACCATGTGAAGCCATAGGGAGAAAGCAACCATCAGCAAGGCAAGGAGAGAGGCCTCAGGAAAACCTGCCAACACACTGACCTTGGACTTCTAGTCTCCAGAACTGTGAGAAAATAAATTTCTGTTTCTGAAGTTACCACTCTGTGGTATTTTGTTATGGCAGCCTAGCAAGCTAATATAATCCTTTTCTTTAGGGTACAAACATCCTGGCTGTTATTTTTCCCACCTTGGAAGAAAAGAAAATGAAACAAGACAAACAGAAGAACCCAGCTAGCTTTCCATTTCTTTCATGCCCTTTACAAATAATTCTTGAAAACATTTTATCCAGTATCGCCAATTCTTTTCCTCCAATTCTCTGTTTAACCCAGACCAATGAGGCTTTTGTCCTCACATGCCATGAAGTTACTGTCAAGCTCAACAACAAGCTCTCAGAGGCCCTTGCAGAGCTCAGGGCAAGAGACCCAAAAACTATACAGCTAAATCGTGAAAAGTTGTAAATCATGCTAATACAGTGTTAAATAAAATATCTATCATCTGACCTTGTCAAATGAATGTTTGCAATGACACTGAAGGCCAGGTTTTAATTTAAAGTTCTGTATTCCTTGAGTTTTCTTGATGGAAGGTGGCAGCATAGAAGAGCCGGGCCCGGGCCTGGTGCCCTTCCGTTCCCGTCCGTAGTTTGGTCCCTTGTCTCAAGCTCAACAAGCCTCACCTGCACATGTGGTTAACATCCCAGTCCCTCCTCCAGGCTGCACCCACATGGCCCACGGGCCCCAACTCCACTAGCTGTGCCCCCCAGCTCAGGCTCACGCATATGCACAGCTGTGGCGCAAGGTGCTCAGGAGGATGGAGCCAGAAGACAGATCTGCAAAGCCTGACTGCGGACATCTGGGCTGGGAGTTCTGGAGTCCCAGATAACCATGTGTAAAAGGAGTGAGGTGGGCTCCAAGTGGGCACATGTCCTTGGCCCTTTGAACTCTTCCACTCTGGGAAGGGGTACGACTTAAGGAGGGCCAGAGCAGGGCTCAAGCAAAAGCCTCTGTTGCTTGGCTTTGAAGGAATCCAGTACTAGTCAACAATGACCTACGGATACTAAACCTAGTGGTCACTGTCAGTGCCCATCTTACCGGCCTATCTATCTATCTAAGGGTAACATCTGACACAATAGATCATTCCCACATCCCTGAAGCACTTTGCTTCACTCCTGCCTTTCCTCCTACCTCTCTGGCCACTCCTTATCAGTCTGGGTTCTCCACTTAGTCCCAACTCTTAATGTTAGGTTCTCCAGGGCTCGGTCTTTGGACCTCTTCTTTTTGAGGCCTATACTCACTACCTTTAATGATCTCGTCCAATCTCAATGTTTTATATATGATCTATGTGCTAGTAATACCTAATTTATATCCTTAGCCTCAATCTCTTCCGAAAACCCCAGTCTTCTAAATCCAGGTACATCCTTCAATTCTACTTATACATTGAAAAGGCAGCTCAAACTCAAAATGACTAAAGCCATATTCTCAATGTTTCCGATTGTTATTGGTAGCAACTTTACCTTTCCAACTGCTTAGGACAAAATCTTTACTCCCTCTATAGCTACCACTCTACTCAAAGCTACCTTCATCTCTTGCCTGGATTATGACCACTCCTTCCTATCTGATCTCCCCACTATGCCCTTGCCTGCTACTTCTGTCCATCTCTCCCAAGAGGCAGAGTGCTCCTGCTAAAAAGTAAGTCAATTCATATCCTATTCTCAAAATCTTCCAGAGTCTCTCCATCATCATCAGAATAAACACCAAGGTCATCACAATGGCCTACAAGGTAGCCTCCACTGTATCTGGTTCCCCCATTATTTCTCTGGCCTCATTCTCTACTACACTCTGCCTTGCTCCCTCTTTGACAGTTTTACTGGCCACTTCACTGTTCCTCAAACAAGTCAGGCATGCTCCCACCTTAGGGTCTTTGCTCTTGCTGCAACATCTGTCTGAAATGTTCAGCACCCAGAAGGCACAAAGCTCACTGAGGTCTTTATGTAAACGTCACTTTCTCAGTGAGGACTTCCCTGATCATCCTGTTTAGAACTGTGACCCTGCTTCTACTTAACACCTTCTCATGTAGTATATATTTCACTTATTTCATTCGTGCTTTATCTCCTCCAAACTCCTGCTACCTCAACCACATTGCAACCAGATAATAAGTTATCACAGGATTTTTATCTGTTTTGTTCACTGTTACAGGTACAGAGTCTAAAACAGTGCCTATAATTTAATAGACACTCAAAAAGTATCTGTTTAATTAATCACTATGCATAATCTTTGAAGATCTGCAGTGTGTAAGTCAGCCTTCAAAATCTCCCAGAGAATGGCTTTTGGGGCTATTAACAAAGAGTGTGACTAGGTCATAGAAAGCTAGTCTTCTAGAACTAGCCAATAAGGAGAGCTCAGAAACAGTGACTACATGAAAAGCAGCATGTGCGTTAGCAAACCTGTGGGCTTTAGTGATATACAAAATCGGCCTTTAAAAGGCATGTATCATACGACCTCACTGATATGAGGAATTCTTAATCGCAGGAAACAAACTGAGGGTTGCTGGAGTGGGGGTGGGGTGGGAGGGATGGGGTGACTGGGTGATAGACACTGGGGAGGGTATGTGCTCTGGTAAGCGCTGTG